>NW_016160865.1:9695-17895 GCF_001687245.7 Rhagoletis zephyria | reverse complement strand
ACCGAGTATCGATCAATACTTCAATGTATCGACTCAGCACATCACTAAACACCGATATCCTACCAACTGTCATTTTGACAAGCAATATGATTGCAAGTTTTTGTGTGAGGGAACTTTGATGTCTTGAAATAAGCATTTGCCGCATGACGCCACCAGACAACATTCTCTCAATTTCGGCGTTTAAAACATTTAAATCTTTAAAACACTTGCTGAATAATTTCCTAAAACATATTCATAAATAATCCAATAGGGAATAGATTTTTATTTTGATTTAATATCAAAATTGCATCGATGTTACCACCACCACGCTTTCTTTCAAATGAAAATATGGCTGTCAAGCTATCGAATTGCCTGCAATAGATGTCAAGCAATAAGCACTGACATATATTGCAGAACATGAGAAATAGGCGGTCTCCATTGGAAATATATTTTGTGACATGGTTATCGCGACATCAGTGTTTTCCTTTGGAGAGCGGGCCTTACAAAAGCTTTGCACATACACACGAACCCACACACAGTGCCTTGCTAAGGGAGCCGATTTTGTCAAGAGGGAGCGAGAAAACTGTTTTTGTTTGCAAACCTTTTATTATTGAATCATGGCGTAGAAGTTCGTAGGAAGGTAACAAGTGTACTGTTGATAGAAAGGGAGAGAAGCAACGTCTACGTCACGGTCATGCGGTGGTGAGTTTTTGTTAACACGTAGATCCCATAAGATAGATCGTGTCAGCTGACACGTTCTCCGTTATTACGTCCGTGGGTAACTGCGCTTTAAAACAAGCTCACTTTTAGCTCACGCTTGCTCATGGTAGCGCCCGTATGTGGCACAAAGCATATCACAAATAATATTAAACTCATTCAAAGTATTATCAATCTCTCACTCGAACAAATGAGTAAAATCCCGCTGGTAGACTATACTCAATAGAGACAAAAATTGCCGGCGCCAATAACAATAAGAATACTTTGAATGTGTTCGCGTTTTGATGGAAATTACTCTTAGTCATTTTTGGAATTAGTATAAATACTCATTTGCACTAATTATTATGGGTCATGAATAAGTACACTAATTTTATTAGTACTCAAAGCCGGTCTCTGATTTGAATCCTATGCAGTCAGCTTAAAACAACCACCTTAATATTTGCTAGGTTTATTCATGAACGAAAGACACAAGATCACGCCTTAAGGAAAGAAAGAAAAAAGTTATTTTCTAGCTGTTGAAATCTCGACGCCATCTTTGTTGTAAGAAGTAAACAACGAAGAGAAAAAAAAAAACGCGTAATTGTTGAACGCATGAATAATCATTTTTATTATGCAAATTCTCCTATAAATCATGTCGTTGTGTTAAATTATTCTTTACCTAATGTGTTGTCACAAGCGAAAATTAAGAAAATTGCAGTAAAAAGCCACCACCAAATTGTAAACAACGAACAAATGTAAATGCTCAACAATGATTTTATTCAACTAACAATATTGTCCAATCAAGGTAGTCGTTTTGTAATTATTAACAAATATACATTTGTCCCAACTAGAAGTCTTAAGTAAATTGCAGACTTTCGTGAACTATATATTTATTTCGCCATATCCAACTATGCCACTTGTACACTATAACCAAATCTTGGTTATTATAACTAAACCTTTTTCTGGGTGTAGGTAACCGCGCTCTTGTGTGCCTTCTGTCGCTTTCTCGTCGTTTGTAAATGTTTTGTTGCTATAAAAGACTAAAATCATTCAACGGATCTATTGGTGCTTCTTAGTGCTACGACTCATTTCGGTATAACAAATTTGTTAAATTTGAGAATTGAGCACTACACTAATTCATACCAACAGAGGTACTTACCCGGCTAAACAAAAGGATCCTAAAATACTCTTTTTTGAGCTATAAATATTCTTATATCGGGGCTTTCCCCCCATCAATGACCTCTTTTTAGAGCCTTAAATGAGCGATTTTTTTTTATCTACGCGAGCACGCTGAATGGAGTCTAAAAAACGACTCCGAAAAGACTCCAAAGCCGATGAATTCGGTGCATTTTATAACTCGTTTTCAGTGAATTTCGGTGCTCTTTTGGAGTCATATTGAATCTGTCTAGGAGTCTTTTTAGAGTCATATTTGAGCATTGTTTTGGTTCTTTTTCTTTTACATTTAAATTTTAAGTTTTTTTTAATATTATTTGTTATTAAAATATAAAGAATTTTAATAATTAAAAATTATAAATATATATACATACTATATACATTCATACTATACACTCCGTGCCAAAATTATAAGCGTACCACATATTGACAAGATTTCACAATTTATTTATTTGTTTTTTTATTTTTTATTTTAGTTATTTTTGTATAAAAATATAGTTTATTCTTTGGCAAAAACCGTGTAAATCAAACACAATAAACACATGTTTCTTTTTTTAATATAATCTACGATTTCAGCAGCTTCCTTTCTGCATAGTTTTCTGGACGTGTTTTTAAAAATATTTATGATTGTTCACCTCTTTTATGCAAAAAAAATATACACGCGTGAACGGCTCAAGGATTGACTTTAAACTGTTCATATAAAGTTCACTTAGCAAGACGCCGCTGCAAATTCTTTTTAAATACCGTTAGATGAATTCTCCCATAAATGAGCATTAACGCTCATCACTCCAAAGGCCCTCAAAAAAAGGTGCATTTTTCGAAGCATACAAAAATAAACAATCCCAACACGCTCAAAATTAAGACTCCTTTCGGATCTTTATTTCGGAACGCTCTCTGTTTGGCTAGCCGGGTCTTCAATGACTTATACCCACCAACGCTATTTCTTGTGCTATTCAACCAATTACTTAACAACACGAACAATTGCAGTACCCTGATATTTTAAATACGATGGAAAACAAGACAGCTGATTTTAATCTCCATCAGTATACGTTTCATAATATGCGTAGCTTATTATGCTCACCCCTTCTCTTTAAGTCTGATATTAATGTATTTTCTCAATTACACACACTCAGACTTCAAGCAATTTCATCATGGCCCTTTAAAAGGTCTCCATTCTTTTGCTCCTTCAGCAGTCAAATGATGTATGCACCTAATAATGTACCGGAGTATACTTTGTTGTGTATTGCAACCAAGAACATAAGCGAGGATACGAAAGGGGACTCATGCCGGTGAAGAAAATAATCATAGTAAATAAAAGTAAAACAAAAGATGCAAGAGAAAAATACAACAAATCTCCAAGAAATGCAAATGAAATAAGGTGGAAAGTAAAAAGAGCGCTCAACAGGCGGCCAGCCTGGGGAAGAGATGTAGGTGGCTTTTAAGGAAATGTGTCGAATGCTGGCCGTAAGTGGCAGCGAAGAATGCAGCAATGCATGGAGAATTCTTTACAAATAAAAATGTTGTTATTGCTGGCGCTGTCACATACGTTGCACGGCTTTAATGCGAAAACATCTTTCACAATTTTCCCCGAAGGTTTGCTAAGGGAGTCCCTCAGCGGTAGTTTTGGAATTGCGGTCGAGTCATTTCAGCCGTGCCAGAATGGCGTCCTGCGTACTTCCCACTGCGTATGCCTTCTAGTTGGCCTTTGTGACAATTCCTGTACACAACTGAAAGTAATCTTTATTGTTTTTCTACACTGGTTTAATATCATGCAACTACTGCAGTTGCGGTTGTTGCATGCCAGAAAACTAAAATGGCGGCTGACAAAAAAATTACGTTGCCTTTACATATGTGTGTATAAGTATTGTATGTAGGAATAGTTAGGGCCGGTTGTTCAATGTCTGATTAGCACAAATCGGAGGTAGAAGCTCCGGTTAAGTACAACGACTGCTTTATCGATCACATGTTACATGCATGATGTTGAAATCGTCGATAGAGTAGTGGTAGTGATAACCAGAAATTGAACAATCGGCCCTTAGTGGCGTTTTCGTGTGTTGTTTTACCACTCCATGCCACACAGCGTTGCGCTTCCGTTTCCTGTTGAGATTTCATTATGCTGCCTTTGGAGGAGCTTAGACGATGCGATGTTGACTGCTATTGTACCACTGCATGGCATATTTCAGTAGTTCATATTTGTGTACATACTACATACGCAGCTCCTATCAGTGCCGGATTTAGCATCTATGGGCCCATAATTTTTCATCTGAATATTCCACGATATTTAAATAATTGATTATAGTTGAAAAAGAAACATTTTCTTTAATGGGTTAATCGCCAAAGGCAACTTAACTGATTATTCGGTATCTCGATTCCGACTCGCCGATTCCCGTATTTCTTTGGAAATGTATCGTTCGTGAAGAAGGGGTGTGAGTAAATAATGTGAAATGTGGTATTTGTGACTTTTACTTTTCCCTCTCTAAGTCCAACCGGTTTTTTTTGTATCAACTGTCACCATGAATTTTTTCTATCTGCCTCCATATAGTCGAAGCACTGTGTGCCCCCACAATTTGTATAAAGCATACCAAAATAGCGCGGCGATTGATCCTATTTTGACCGGGCGTTAGGAAGTGAAGTTGGCTGCAGAAACTGACGAAACTGTAATTTTCGTGTTCCGCACAAACAAACCTATGCTTGCTGTTCTTGTTATTTCTGCATTTGACGTAGCGTTGACGCTTTTTGTTTAGGTATGGCACTTCGGCGTAGGCGCTAGGCGTGAGAAAACGACCAACCCAACGCTTTTGTTTAAGTATGTTAGTAACTTACACACGTTGCCACATTTTTAATTTTTATACTTTGTATAAATCATATACTTTTACAATAAAAAAATAAACTACATTTCTTATTGTTAAGTTGAATTTTGACAAATTCACTGTTTTGAACGGCAAAGTTGTATGTAGACACAATGACTTAGATTAAATTGCGACGCGCAGGAGTCGGTGGTATCCAAGAATGATAGAATACAAGATTGCGGCCATCAGAGAGGATTTTTAGAATAATTTTTGTGTGCCGTCACACTGGTGCATTTGCCAGAGAGAAATGCCAAAACTCGAGCAAAAATGGAAGAAGAAGAGAAAATGTGGCAAGCAAACCGTGAACAAGTTGCACAAGTGTGACGTCATACAAACAGCGCTTCTGTCAAATTCACTGAGAGCGGAATAGCCATGGTGAAACGAATGCAGAAGGTGGCGCTGATTGTGATACCGCTAACTCTCTCTTGAAAATTTTGACAGAAATATGACGTCATAGGAGATTTTGTGTATTGAAAGTGAGATATACATATACATATGCAAAACATATACATACTGATAGATCCCTCTCATCTCTCTCCACAGGCAAATCTGCGATGACGTCATTTTCACGTTCATCGATCTTGCAGAATAGCGGTACTGAGATGGGCGCCACCTTTGTTCTCTACAACGTGGGTCGTATTAACTGTATCCCTATGGCTATGCCGGTGGNAAAACATATACATACTGATAGATCCCTCTCAGCTCTCTCCACAGGCAAATCTGCGATGACGTCATTTTTACGTTGCTCTCTCGAATTTCACATCAATCAGCGCAATCTTGTATTCTATCGATCTTGCAGAATAGCGGTACTGAGATGGGCGCCACCTTTGTTCTCTACAACGTGGGTCGTATTAACTGTATCCCTATGGCTATGCCGGTGGCTCGCGTACTCCGTTTGCCTGGCGTCCGCTCGACGAAACGACGCATTTTCTTTTGTCTACTTAACGAAATCAGCTATTTAGTACTTATATTACGTTGTAATACAATTTAAATCCCCTTCGATTAGGATAAAAGACGAACTAAACATATCTTTGATTGACTCGCCTTCAGTGCATTTTACGTTTCTTAAAAATTATAAATATATATACAATTTTTCCCTTTTTTATTTTTATTGTTTTAATTTTTCATGTGGCGCGGGACCCTAGGCTGGCGCCTATGTAGCCTGTGCTTAAATCCGGCCATGGCTCCTATAGTAAATGTTCGCATTATTTTTGTTTGTTTAAAAGGTATTGACGTTGCTTCCTTAAGAAATTTACTTTTTTTTTTTATGTGATTATTCCTAATTTAAGGTAGCCTAAGAAAATATTGGAATGCCGAATGTTTTCACCTTGATATGTCCGCGCTTTAAAATATTCATGCAGGTTCTACAATTCACTTCCGAGTGAATTTCAATCAAACTCGCTTCGAATTCACATTGGCAGGGGTTGAAATTCACTAATTTACTTATATGCAGCAAAAGTAAAAACATGTTTTTTATAGTCAGTGTCACACGATTGGTACATTTGCACACTTTTTATATTGTGATATTTGTAATTCTTTTTTTAGTCACACGATTGGTACAATACAGCGAACTTATGTATATTGAAAAATTTTATCAAATGTTTTTCGTGATTGGGATAAAGAAAAATATTTGTGCATTCACACGATTGGGATACGACTTGCAACAAATATTGGGCAAATGCCCAATCGTGTGACACTGTCTTAAAGGCAGAGACCGAAAATAAATATTGCTGTGTCACAAATTGTCATTTATTTCTTGTTATAAAAAAAATCACCCACAATAACTTTTACAACAAGTTTTTGGCTTAGACTTTTATTTGATNAGTTATAAAAAAAAACCACCCACAATAACTTTTACAACAAGTTTTTGGCTTAGACTTTTATTTGATTTGTTATTTTTTTACGTTTCGAATTGACCTTTTGGTTTTCTTTTTTATTTTAAATGCAACGGTATCCAAGTAGGTATGTTAAAAATACTGAGTGAACTGCTTCGATAGTTTGCCTCTGGTTAGTATAGTTTATTTATTGAAGGGAATAAGATGTAGAGTACGACCAGTGTGCCGCGACGTCATGAAAAATAGTATCGTAAAAGAAACAAAAAAAGATCAAATGTATCACAAAATTTATATTTAAGTATCAAAGTATCAAGTTAGAAAAAACTTAAAAAAATGCCCTTTGGTTCCGTACCTTTGCTTTTTATTTTGTCAATAACCGAAAAATCATGTAATTCGCATTCATACACCTACATACGTATGTATGTACATGAAGAAAAATATTTTACATACTGTGACAATCTATCAAAAAAGATATTATTGGTTTTAATCATATATGTAATACTCCTATATTGGCAGTAAGAGCTAGTACCGTCCGAAAACACTACAGTACAGATTTATAAATAAACATGTACACAACACATATACAAAAAATTATAGTTAAAAAACTAAAAACACGCTTTTATTACAACAAGAACTAAAAGGTATAAAATCGGATCATAAATACGATTTTTCCAAATATCTCGACTCCTGCGCCACCTATCAGCAAAATTTTTTAAATCTTTTCACGCAAATAATATATGTTCTAAATATGAATCAGATCAGACTTTAAATGCGGATTTTACAAATATCTCGACTCCTGTGCCACCTAGCGGCAACATTTTTCTTGATTTATTTCTTTTCATATAAGTAATATATGTTCCAAATATGAACCAAATCAGACCATAAATGCGGGTTTTACAAATATCTCGACTCCTGCGCCACCTAGCGGATTAAGTCATCTATGGTATTGCATTGTCCTCGAGTACTGAGCTAAGTTTGAAGTTTCAAGTCTGTAGCCCATCGGGAAGTTTGTTAAATATTGACTGCAAAGATCCAGGACATACAAAGATACATACATACATACATACATACATTCATACAAGTGAAGTTAAATAAAAGCTTGTAAAAAACGGCACTCAAGTACACAATACATTGACAAAAACGGTACTAGACTGTCTCGCTTTGATTTCGGAATGCTTACACATTGAGAAGTTAGCTTACTGCCAATATAGAAGTATTACATATGTATATGGTTTTAATCATGTATAGAGACGAACAAAAATATTATGTATAGATTTTATAGAAACATGAATTCAAATATATGTACATACATAAAACACACATTGTAGACAGTGTGCCAAGTAATGACAATATCCATATTTGACAATTCATATGTGAACTGATGTGTTTGTGTTAATTGTTTATTCCAATTAACCCTAAGATAACACATGTCAAAAAAAACACAAATATTTGTTCTGTAATCAAAATTGATTTTAATCGCAAAGATAAATTCCTATTACTTAGGGCCGGTTTTTCAATTGTCAGATACATTCTCCAGATAGCAATTCAACGAATAAATTTATATCCTGGTTTATTCTACTGAACTTTGAGTTTTTCATTCTTGAGATAAGTGGTAGATAACTATTCTTCTGTATTTGCAGAAGTGTGGCAACATGAATGGTTATCAAA
>NW_016160865.1:0-9671 GCF_001687245.7 Rhagoletis zephyria | reverse complement strand
GTCTAAAATTTATTATAAATATCAATTTTGAGTGAATTATCTTCAGTAGTTTCTAAAGTATCGCAGTTTTTGTATTTCTGAAAATTACCGTTATATGGGAGGTAGGCGTGGTTATTGTCCGATTTTGCCCATTTCCAATACCATCCGTCCTACGCCCGAAAGAAGTACACGTACTAAGTTTCGTTAAGATATCTTAATTTTTACACGAGTTTCGTGTGCACAGACGGACGGACAGACAGTCACCGCTTAATCGATTTCTCTTTTCATTCTGATCATTTATGTATACATTTGTCTATATCTATCTCGATTCGTTTTGCCTGTTACAAACAACCGTTATGTGAACAAAGTTATAATACCCTTGTGCACGGGCATAAAAATGATTTGCCCTTCATTCAGTTTTCATATTTATTTCTAAAAAAAGCTCACATAAATTTAAAGCACACATAATTTATGGAGTTGCGCCANTATAAAAATGATTTGCCCTTCATTCAGTTTTCATATTTATTTCTAAAAAAGCTCACATAAATTTAAAGCACACATAATTTATGGAGTTGCGCCATCATATGAATATGCAAGTGTTAATAATAGAACTTGCGAGCATTAATTATATAATACAAAAATTCTTACAGTTTTATTTAAATGTGAGCATTTATAACAGTAATCCGCAGAACATTATGTTATGAAAAAAAAGTTTGCCACAACGCATCTTAGGTGTGCACATATTAAAAGATGTACTGACATATTTAAATATAGTTAGTGATATATAAAAAGGCCCTAACTGACATATTTTCGAAACCAGTTGTATTTTTATATTAAAATCACTTGTCTAAAAGTTTTATATAGTCCCAAATTAGAAGCCATATATCTAATGGAACTTTTCAAATTGCCCAAAACACAGAACTTTACTATATGTATATATTTAGCTCCTACTTTTACGGTTTCAGCTTCTTCTGAGAAAAAAGTAAATCTCAGTTAGGACTTTTCCACACTTACATATGTAACAACTACTCACATATGCATATCAAGTGTGCATATGGGCAAATCTAAAAAACTCGTACACTTTCAAAAAAAAAGTTGAATTTTTTAAATTTGTGGGCACACCTATATTTTATATATGATTTTATTCGTAATCTCTTAATAAATTGATAAATATGTGTAATTCATTTTCATCAAATGCTTCAATGTTTTATTTGTTTATGATGAAGAAAAATAGTATTAAATTTCTCACATTCTTAACTGGAGGAGTTATAACGCAAAACAACGTCTCTTAACAATCAGTTGTATAGGAGCTATATGTTATAGTGAACCGATTTCGATGATTTCATGGACTAGTGGATCATGTGCAACATTTTAGTAAAATAGCTTCAAAACTGAGGGAGTTATTTATAATATAGTTAAAATTTAAGCAAAGCTTCAAGTACCGCTATCTCGAAAAGTAGAGCCAGACTGGCAAAACTGGGGACACTATTGAATTTAGAAGGATTCAATTAAGTATGTAGAAGCAACTATCACAACGTTTGCTTCAAAAACTATACGCAATAAACTGACATGAAATTTGGTGTAACTTGGTATCCCAGTCGTGTGATGAAAAAATATTGGGCCTTGGCCCAGTCTTGACAAAAACCCGTGTGAAGCCGCCGTTAGAGGATTAAATATTATCTTTTGTTTTAAACCTTCAAGATACTTTCTCAGCCGGTTTGACATATAAGTCAGTGATGATAATCTCATCTATACATACAAATACATATGCATATTTTTTATAAATGAAAATCGAGGATCTTTTTTCGGTCTAATTTCATAAGCTACTGAAGATATTTAAAGGAGACTTTGTAGAATTAGTTTTATGTTTAAGTTTTCCTGTAAATTCGCTATAAATTATGCTGGTGGAGCTCAATACAGTAATTCGCATAAAGGAGTTAGTATTGGTTACAGGTAAAATTCAAAAGTGTATGAAAAAAGATGTCGAATTTCGACAACTGGGCGATACTAGTACAGCTAAATAGCACAAAGGTTACCTGTTTTAGATTTGCCCATATACATATGTATGTATTAGTGTTGGGCAGTATCGATACCAAAAGTACTCAGAAAAAGGAACTGGAAAGTACTCGAGAACTTAAAACAACTCGAAAGTACTCAGTATTCAAAAATACTCTGTTCCAATAATCGCTTAGCTACATGTGCTCAGGATAGATTCAAAGTACTCAGTATTAAGTGTCGAATAGACTTAAAAAGTACTGAGCTTTATTTACATTTAACGGTATTCAGAAATGATTGTACTAAATTTGCAGTTTCAACAATTTTCAAGTACAGTACTTGTACCCAGTACAGTTAGCCATTCATTTGACGAAATTTGGGATTCATATACTAATTTGAATAAAATACTACCAGCTTGTGAGATTTCTACACTAAGTATTGAAATACTACCAACATGTGTATATTTAAAGAAAGTACTCAGTACTCTGAAAAATACCCGATCCTTAAAAGTATCGATACGTCCCAACACTAGTATGCATGTCCCTGCATAAATAAAACGCGCCCGTATATGCCTTAATGTTGCAGCTATTTTTTAAATTTACCTCGCAAAGCATCGCATATCCGCAAAGTAACTTTTTATGTAAACACATATGTACGTAGACTTATTTTGTACCTCTTTTCAAATAAAAAAGTTTTACTCATATGACAATTGCAGAAATATAAAAGGCACATCACGAATTCCGTTTCATTTTTATGGCGAAAGCAAAAAACCAGCTAGTTGACGGTATAAAGAGGAGGTGATGAGTATGCGAGCAAAAAAACTGCTGCAGTGAGTGAAGATTATGCGAATTATGCAAATATTATTTTTTCCACAGAGAACATCAACACATTCACCACTGACGGAATCGCGGGAAGCACTTCCTGCGAAACCTCCTCCGCAGACATTAATGTATGTAAACATATATATGTATGTAAAATACGATGACCATCTATATCTATACTATGTATTATATAAAATTGTTTATATGGAATGCGTTTGTAATGATTTATTTCTCAAAGTACTAAACCGATTTTAATAATTATTTTTTTAAAACGACTTACTTACTTACCGTTTATCCTTTTACTTACTTATCTTTTTATCCTTGGAAGATAAACATTTTTTTTTTGGGTGTAAAGTTAGAAAAAATTTCAAAGACGTACAAGCATAAGCCTATTTGGTCGACAAATTTGTTCGTATTATTGTGCTCATTGTGTGCTAATTTCGGTCACTTCGTTTTTTTTTGGGCTCCGACCACTTGGTAAATAACTAATACTTTGCTAAGTTAACCGTAACTTAGCAAAACATTCATTCCATCAGGTCTTTTTACTACTTATCTGGGCTTATTTTTTTGCGCTTTTTATGTGCTTTCAAAATATTGCCCAGTAAACTAACTTTATAAACTTTGGTGGGACACTGATAAATATTGCTGAGGAATTAGGTGATATTTAGGGGCTTTTTAGGGCCATCAAAATTTCAGGATAATTAAGACTTTGATGGTGGCTAAATGGATCCTTTCGCGACGGCAATGCTGGGACTTCCGCTCGCGAAACTATCGCCCACAGGCGCCCAGAGATGTCCCCATCAGCACCACATCCTCACATGCACCAACATATACACATAATAAACAAAACATATTGACATTTCACTTATTTTGTACACACACTACAAATGTAATACACACCCCCACACACACACATGTATACTGATTAAAAACAAACGTCAACATTTAACTTTGCTTTGTAAAAACACAATCGTTAAGATCCTATTATATTTTAAAACGAAAAAAAGTAAGTGATACAAGTGGTAAGCCAGGAAACCATAAAAACCCCTTGTTGAGCTGGGTAAAATGTAACTTAGCTAAACATCTGTTAAATGAAGACTTTTTGTTTAAAGTTTTAAGTTTATGAACAACTCTCAAGTGTTTCAACTCAGAGTTTAATTTGACATTTGTTTGTGTTACTTTTTCTTATTCACATTTAGCCTACTACCCGTACTCAGGATTTAGACAGAAATAGTCCGAAGTCAGCCGTGTGTAGCAAATACACAACCGTTTAGCCATAAAGAAATACAAAAATCTTATCTACATAAAGAACTTTTCATGCTGACTTACACCATAACAAGATTATTTGGCGCAAATAAAACTAAAGCCCATAGAAGAGGTTAAAGTTAAACTTTTATATTTTTTTTTTTATTTATAATATCTCAGAAACTATTTGACCGATCACAAAACTATTGATGCTAATTTAAAGATAATTTAAGTAGCTTTTACGCCACGTATACAGTATAACCGTTTTGAAAACAAATTTTAAATAAAAGCCATTTAAAATAATATATATTTATATAGGTATTCCGGCTTAAAAATATAAAAAAGGAAAAAAATTATGCACATCAAGTGAAATACCCCTTAATTAACTTTATTTTGACGTCATTAGTTTTTTTATAAGTTAAATTGTTCAGAAGATATAAATATAAAAAAATAAATAAATTTAACTTGAACCATTGATATCTTCTTTATTTTTACTTAAGCCAAATAATTTTTGTAGGTTCAAATCAGCACAAAAAGTCCTATCGAGCCACATTTTGGTTTTCGCATAGCTAGATTGCTGATGTTCTACACTTATGAGGACGGAAATTGGTTGTAGGTGGGGATTACCATAGACTCAAACCAAATTCGGTCAAAAACGGGTTGCATTGCATTTGGTATGTGTCTTTGATAATCCAAAGCGGCAACCAACTTCCCGTACAGCACGATTTTATTTGGCGAAAGTAAAAATAAAGATATCAATGGTTAAAGTTAATTTTTTTTAATTTTTTTAAATATTATTATCTTCTGAACAATATAACCTATTAAAAAACTAATGACGTCAAAATAAAGGCACTTAAGGACATACATAATTGTTTCCTTTTGTTTATATTTTTAAGCCAGAAATACCTAATAACCAAAAAATATACAAATATATTTTTTTTAATGTCGTTTATTTAAAATTTGTTTCAAAAAGGTTATACTGTATGCGTCGCGTAAACTCGCCGACGCCAACGCGCAAAGGCCCGTGAATCTTCCGCAAAATCTTTCTCTCATACATTCCAAGAGACGCCTCATCGGATGTTGTCGTTGTCCATGCTTCTGCGACGTATAGCCGTGGGTAACACAGTGCGGCGCCGCGCCATTGCGCTGATACCGAGAGCTGAGTTACTGGCGCCGATACCGATTGTCACAACTCAGTGACGCAATGGCGCCAGCAACACCGGAACACTGACAACACCGCGCGGCGCAAAGAACCAGCAAAGAACACACAAAGGCGAAGTTTCACTTGTAAAATGTGCAGCACAAGGCGAATTTTTACAAGGTGGTGTTGCTAAATTACCCGCGGTCCTTCTGAATGTGAAAATTATGTGTTTGTTGTATTTTTGGGTTTTGAACTTGGGTATACTTGAGTTGTTTTTGCCCAACCGATACCACCTTTTATTAATTCACCTTAGTTCAACACCGGAACTCTGACAACACCAGGTGTCGCAAAGAACCAGCAAAGAACACCCGAAATAGAAGGGATGTGTAGCACAAGGCGAATTTATACAAGGTGGTGTTGCTAGAATTCGTCGCGGTCCTTCTGAATGTGAAAATGATGGGTTTGTGTAGTTTTGGGTTTTGAACTTGGGTATACTTGAGTTTTTTCTCAACCGATATCACCCAGTTTTAGCCTGAAGAGGCACAATTGCGCCAACACACTGTGCTGATTCCGACAGTGGCGCTGGAGTTAGTGTGTCAGCGCCAAAAAATTTGCGCCGTTACCCAGGCCTAGCGCCGTATACCAGCACGGGCATGATGAGTGACTTATAGAGCGTGGTTTTCGTACGTCGAGAGAGGACTTTACTCCTGAATTGCCTACTCAGTCCAAAGTAGCACTTGTTGGCAAGAGTCATTCTGCATTGGATTTCAATGCTGACATTATTATCGGTGTTAATGCTGGTTCCCAAGTAAACGAAATTCTCTACTTTCTCGAAGTTGTAACTGTCAACAGTGACGTGGGTGCCAAGGCGCGAATGTGCTGACTGTTTGTTTGATGACAGAAGATACTTCGTCTTGTCCTCGTTTACCACCAGACCCATTCGCTTTCTCATTGGGGTGTTTAATAAACTCACAGTTTAATTTGACATTTGTTTGTGTACTTTTTCTTATTCACATTTAGCCTATACCCGTACTTCAGCATTTAGACAGAAATAGGCCGAAGTAGCCGTCGTGTAAAATACAAACCGTTTAGCCATAAAGAAATACAAAAATTTATCTGAATAGAACTTTTCATACTGATTTAAACCAAATAGAGATTGTTTCTTCTTCTTGTTCTTATTTGGCGCTGTAACCGCCTAAGCGATTTTGGCCGAGTTCAACAAAGCACGCCAGTCGTTTCTCCTCTGTGCCAACTGACCCCAATTGGAAACGCCAAGTGNTTCAGAGCTGGAGCGTCGGCGTCCATTCGAACGACATGACCAAGCCAGCGGAGCCGCTGTATTTTCATTCGCTGCACTATGTCCAAGTCATTTTGAAGCTCATACAGCTCATCGTTCCATCGTCTATGGTACTCGCCATCGCCAACGCGTAAAGGCCCGTAAATCTTCCTCAAAATCTTTCTCTCGAATACTCAAAGAGCCGCCTCATCGGATGTTATCATTGTCCATGCTTCTGCGTCATATACCAGCACGGGCATGATGAGTGACTTATAGAGCGTGGTTTTCGTACGTCGAGAGAGGACTTTACTCCTGAATTGCCTACTCAGTCCAAAGTAGCACTTGGTGCAAGAGTTACTCTGCGTTAAATTTCCATGCTGACATTATTATCGGTGTTAATGCTGGTTCCCAAGTAAACGAAATTCTCCACTTTCTCGAAATTATAACTGTCAACAGTGACGTGGATGCCAAGGCGCGAATGTGCTGGCTGTTTGTTCTATGATAGGAGATACTTTGTCTTGTCCTTGTTTATAACTAGACCCATTCGCTTTGCTTCCTTATCCAACTAGGAAAGGGCAGAACAGACTTCGCGGTTTTTGATACCGATGATATCGATGTCATCGGCATCAGCCAGCAATTGCATGCTCTTGTAGTAACTTGTTCCTGAGTGGTTCAGTTCTGCAGCTCTTATTATATTCTCCAACATCAAATTAAAGAAGCCACATGAAAGAGAGTCACCCTGTCTGAAGCCCCGTTCGGTGGCTAACGGCTCGGAGAGGTGTTTCCCAATTCTAACGGAGCTGGTGGTATTGCTCAGCATCAGGGATGCCAAATTCAGACACAGCGGTGTATAGGCAACTCGTCGGGCATGCGTTCATCTGACCATATTATGCATAAGAGTTGATGCATGCACCTCATCAACTCCTCGCCACCGTACTTGAATGGTTCAGCTGACAGACTGTCAGCTCCAGCAGCTTTGTTGTTTTTCAGCCGCGTTATTTGTATTCGTACCTCGCCATGGTCAAGCGGAGGAACATCGACTCCGTCATCATCGACTGGGGGCTCGGACTCTTCTTCTCCACAACCTTCCGTGCTGCTACCATTCAGTAGCGTGGAAAAATGTTACCTCCATAATTTAAATACGTTCTACACTTCGGTAACTCTGTCTCCATTGTTGTTCTTACAGGAGCACGCCCTGATCTTGAAACCTTCCGTAAGTCGCCCAACTCTCTGGTAAAATTTTCGGGCATTCTCCCTGACGGCCAGCATTTTAAGCTCTTCGCACTCACGTATTTCGGCGTCTCTCTTCTTATTGCGGCAAATACGTCTTGCTTCTCTCTTCAGATCCCTATAGCGTTCCCACATGGCTCGCGTTGCGCCCGATCGCAACGGAGCCCTGTAGCCGGCATCTCTTTTCTCTGTCAGCTTCTTGACACTCCTCATCGTACCAGCTGTTTTTCGGGCTCGCTGAAATCCGACTACGTTTTCCGCGGCGGTACTTAATAATAATAATAGATTGGCGCTTACACATATGTTAGTGTTTGGCCGAGCTTCTCCTCCGATTTGTGGCGTGCGCCTTGAAGTTGTCACACAAAGCGGAGGGACCTACAGTTTTACTCCGACTCCGAACGGCGATTGTATTTTTATGAGAAGTTGTTTTTCATGACAGAAATACACTCGGAGGTTTGCCATTGCCTGCCGAGGGACGACCGCTGTTAAGAAAAAACCTCTTTTTTTTGCGATGTTGCTTTGACCAGGGCTTTAACCCAGGCGTTGCGAAGTGGAAGCGCGCACTGCTTACCACTACTCCACAACGGCCGACGACGCGGCGGTACTTAATGAGCGGGAAATGTGGTTCCACTGCTCGCATATGTCGGTTTGTTGAAGAGTGCTCTCTGAGAGCAGGTGTGAGAGTCGAGTAGCGAAAGCGTTGGCTGTCTGTTGTGATTCCAGCTTTTCGACGTTAAGCTTTCCTTGCATATTCGGGCGCACATTTTTTGCTGCAAAGAGGCGGGTCGATGTTTGGGCCGCGGAGTGTATGTACGTTCAAAGCACTGGGAGCATGCCTTCCGTCTATCACAACATGGTTGATTTGGTTTCTTTTTTGATCCGGAGACAGCCACGCAGCTTGATGAATCATTTTATACTTGAACCTAGTAGTGCATACTAGCATGTTTCGGGAGCCGGAGAAATCGATTTTGATATCGTGGGGGGGCAGCGCTCATACGTCCGCTCCAAACGCTCATAGAAGAGAGGGTGAACGACAGTACACGGCGACGTAGTCTCTCTCCCACCACAAATTCAACACCGAATTTGCGCTCCTTCACATGACAGGTGTAGTATACGTCGCTAGGCCCCAGGCATTGCTTGTCTTACCCCGTCCAACGCATTTCTTGGATGGTGATGTCAGCTGTTTTTCTTACGAGGATATCAACCAGCCGCACTGTACGACAAAATCGACTTTTTTTCTGGGTATTGGACCAAACCAACTTTTTTTTAAGAGATTGAGTCATAGGTAAAAAAGTAATTTCTCCATTCGAAGTTCGAAATTGGACCTTTGGTAAAAAATTATTTTTAATTACTCTATGTGAACTACTAAAAAAAGTGAAAACATAGTCGTAGTACGCCCTTTTCTCTTATGTATTTAAACGATATATAACTTTTTCTATGTTACAGGTGCTATAAGGGGTCAAAGGTCGGGTCTTCGAAACATTAAAAACCTTATATTTGAAACAAGTTTGAACTGATTTAAAAAAATTAATATCGTCGTAAACGTGATTAAACCCGCTTTCTTCTGATATGCAATTTGTATACTTCGTATGTATAAACCTGAGAAAAAACATTTAAAAGCAAAAAATACCTTTTTTTATAAAAAAAAGTAATAACACTATGCGACAGTCAAAATCGGGATGCGATGAAACCAACGGGNGGTCAGTGATCGGGAAGGGTTCAAACTACCGGGGAAAGTTATATCGGTAAAAAAGAAGTTATACGTGTCCCGGCGTTTCGCTGGGTCACGTCTAGGAATCGAGATATATCGATTTGAAGTTAGTAACTATCATATAGGGGAAATTGTCACCTTTGGTGGTCTTTTTTTTTGACATAACGCAAAGTCATATAACCTTTAAGCAAAATGAGACATAGATCATGAAAATCGATGGAAATCGTTTCGCTTTTATTCACAATTAATGTCTCATTTTGCTTAAAGGTTATG
>NW_016160864.1:58150-58322 GCF_001687245.7 Rhagoletis zephyria | reverse complement strand
ACCACGCGTTCATTCCCATCATGTTCTTGTACTAGAACAGCTCCCGCTGTGATAAAGGAGGCATCGGTATAAATCGTGAATGGTTTTGAATAATCGGCCATAGTCAGAACGGGAGTGGTAGTTAAACACTCTTTGAGTTTGAGAAAGGCTTGTTCAGCAGCGATATTCCATT
>NW_016160864.1:49980-52441 GCF_001687245.7 Rhagoletis zephyria | reverse complement strand
TTAACTTGCTTTTCAGAATTGGCGAACTGAACTGAACGAGAATGGTTATGACTGCTGATCAATGGTGTTCGCATCGCAGATCGATCACCATTCACCCCCGCGGAATTAAATAATCAAAATATCCACAAAAATTTTGATTGAAAACGAGCTCCAATAAAAATCAATTAAATCATGCCGTGTGAAGACTGAGGACGATATTGATTTACAGTGATTATGAATTCAAAAGATAATTATTTGATTCAATCTCAATGATGATTTATAATAGCGAAATTTCTAAAAAGAAAAATGTATAAAAAATCTATTAAACTCGAATATGTTTGTTTCAACGACGTACAATTTTGTGACCAACAAAATGAGAAAAACGACAAAAAGGTTTTAANTTGACCTTAGTTTGACGGTCCAAACATAAATCTTTATTTACGGTTGATGGATAGCTCGTTTCCAATGGATGGTGGCAAGAAAGTGGCTGACTTACGTGTAATGATTTTGTATTACCGGCTTATGGTGACTCAATTGCTGTCAAATGAATAGTCCAGATTTGATGCTCACAACTTCTTTATTCTACGCAACAACATGGCTGGGGATTTGCCGGAAGGAATGTGACGGCACCTTTTGCCTCTATTAATTTCCACTGAGGAGTGAGTATCGACTCCCCGAATGTCGCCAGCTTTTAATACAAGCTTTTAATCCACTTTAATTACTTGGTTGTAATTCCGTTCTTGCGAGGGCTGATGAGTGTGGTTCGCTCCGTGTCCAATTCCAAAAAAGAAATATATTTTTCTAGCCTCGTGGTATGTGACCACCGATTCTTTTTCGTATGTCAGTGTGCGCGTTTTCATAGTGGCCATGTCAATTCGTCTCTATACTGATATAATGGTTCGTGTGTTGAATAACTATTGGTTACGTACATTCATCTGGCAATCCCCCCCATTTTGAAGTTTAGCTTTGACAGTTTTGTTATGTTTACATTTCTCATGATCGTATGTCTATTATTTGGCCAATAAAAATAATAGATCAGAACTTGAACTCAACATCGCTTTGCTGTATATAGTCATTATTATCTAACTATTGGACTACTACCGTTAATTTCTTCGACACTTTTTATAAAAAATACATTTGCATTTCGCATTTATAAAAAATACATTTGCCATTTCGCGCTTATTTGTTACCACTTTATCGTTTAAGAACACTTTGGATAATTCATTCGTTTCCTCGTTCAGAACCAGATGTTTAATGGTTTTCCACATTGCCTTTTGGTCCCTTGCTACCTGGATTTGGTTTTGTATAAAATTGTTCCGCGCAAATTGCAGCTCGTGGACATACGGATTTCTGTATTGCTTATATTTTTGCCAATCACTACGTTTTCTGCTGTTGTTGTTGTTGTAGCGGCTACAACAACCCCGCCCAGATCGGTTGGTATCTCAGTCGTTGTCGTCAAGTTCCACTAACGGCAACCCTAGGAAGCATGCAGCTTCTGTGGGATTTGTCCACAGGGACAAGGCCGTTAGGGTTGTCGGGTTTTCCGGGCATGCGAAGAGATGTTTCGAGTCATGTGGGGTCTCTCCGCATGCCGGACACTCATTCGGCACATCCTCATTCAACCTACTCAAGTAAAAGTAAACGGCTATATCTCCGAACTTTCTCGCTTCTTCACTGCAAAGTGTCTAGCCCTCTCCCCTACGAAATCCTCCGCGACCCTGTTCACAACCTGGACGAAGGAGGTCAGGCTACCGCTGGGGATTCACGTCGATGACACACCAATTCCGACGGTGAATAACCCCAAAATACTCGGAGTAACATTCGACAGCCTGCTCTCCTTCTCTGCGCACTCAACCGCTATTGTCAAAAAGTACAGAGCCGCAACAAGGTCCTCAAGTCCTGCCGGCTAGCACTTGGGAGCAAAGATAAAGGAACGTTGTGGCAACATACAAGGCAATATGGCCGGCCGGTCTTTAACACACGCAGCGCCGTGATGGTCGCCAGGGACTAGCAGGACGCAGTGGATGAAGCTACAGACTCCAAAATCACGGCACTTAGGAACGCGACGGGATGCCTCTCTGATGTCGCCTAAACCACCTTCAGTGACGAGGCCCAGATGCTCCCAGTAAAGGAGCATAAAAATGCTCTGCAAGCAGTTCCTCGATCGGGAGCCACAGAGTGGCCACCCAAGCAGAGCAACTGCTGCAGAGAGAGCCCTCGCCACTGCCCGTCAGGAGGCATCTTTCGAACTGACGGAGACGAAGTCCAGAGGTATATTAACAACCTCTGGACCCGATCAATACAGACAGGCCCTGAACGGCATTCACAGGGATCAGTCTCAGTTATGTCAGACTCTAGACCTGTGAATGCCGTTCTAGGCATACCACCCCCGGACATAGACGAGACAGAGCTTCATCTGCCTCGGGAGACACGCACTACACTCGTACAACTTCGCTCCGGCTACTGCAGCAGGTTAAACTCC
>NW_016160864.1:44523-48460 GCF_001687245.7 Rhagoletis zephyria | reverse complement strand
AGCCCTGTGGAACTTACGTTCACCGAGATGGACGTCGGTTGGTGTGGGGAGCGCTGCGAAGGTGTTTTCGGTAAACTCCGCGTAACCTTTCCAATCAGCTTTAGAAAAGTTGATATAGGTCCGGTGTTTGGCGGAGGCAAAGTCGGTTCGTTTATCAATCGAGATGACTATGGGTAGATGGTCTGATGCTAGAGTCTACGTTTTCTGCTCCATTTCGCAGCTTCATACTGTTGAATTTTCGTAACATCCGTCAAAGTTTCTACAACCCGAAATTACCTTAGTTTTGGTCATCGTTTTAATTTCGTCTTTTAGCAGGCTACTAAAATTTATAGCTATTTCATTGAGGGTGTGGTGTGAGTTGGTCTCCATTAGATTAGTTCTATTGTTTTTTACTATTTCGCCAATAGATGTTTCTTGGTTGAAGGCGATTGTTTTGATTGTCTTTTTAGTTTGTTTAGTTTTTTGTTTGTACTAAGTAGAATTCTCCCTTCCGTGTTGCCGAAGTGGGGCTGAACATTTTTTGCAGATAGGACATTTCTGCTCATAAATTTTGCACAAAGTCTGAATTTTGGATTTATATGGTGTTTAGTTAATCAGCTATACATTCTTAAATAAAATAAACAGTAGGTAAGTAAAGTAAAGAAAAATAGCCACACTTGCTAGAATGTCGCGTCCGTTTTTATTTAGTTGACTGTACATGAATTCAACAAAACTAATAGTGATCTAATAATGACGCGCTTCTACTTCAAGCTGATCTCGACAGATTATTTTTGTGGTGTGTTAAGAATCGCTTATTTCTTAACATTAAAAAATGTAACCAAATCACGTTTTCAAAACAATCTACACCGCTACCCACATCATACCGTATTTCTGATGATAGGTTGGAGTCTCTCAACGTAGTTAAGGACCTAGGAGTATTTTTCGATTCGAAATTTACTTTCATTACGCATGTAAATTATTTCGTCGTCGCTAATTCATTTTCGATGCTAGCTTTTGTAAAATGCAACAGTACTGCGTTTCTGAATCCCTACACTCACAAAGTCTTATACTCTGCATTTGTACGCTGCCTTTATTTGGAGACCTTATTACCAAGTCCACATAAACAGGATTGAGTCAGTCCAGCGCGTGTTTATCCGACACGCCTGGGATCGCTTAACTTCTCCGACCCTATCCCATCCTATTTTTCACGTGTCAGTTAATTAACTTAATGCCGTTGCATAACCGAAGAGTTTTCCTGTCCATTTCCTTCATTTTCGATGTGATTTCCGGTAACGTTGATTGCCCCTTATTGCTCAGTAGAGTTTATTTCAATGTTCCTAGCAGAATTTTGCGGCATACTGATTTGTTTAGAGTCGCTGTTAGCAAAACTCTTTACAGCCGAAATGCTCCCTTAAATAGAAGAAGAAATCAATACGATTTCTAGTTCACTAGACCTTGATCTCTCTATGCCAAAGTGTATTTTCCGAAATCGGCTTGAATCTTATTTAAGTAATCTCAATAATATTTTATAATATGTAATTTTTTCTAATATGTGTAGTCTGTAAGAACATCCTGTTGTTAAGACTTCATAAACAAATAAATAAACGTTTTATGTACAACAAAATGGATTAGCTTTTCTTTCCGAGTTCCATCTATTGTTTTCCAAACTTGAAAACCTTGGTATTTTGCAAGCCTTAGCAGTTAAATACAGTGTTAACAGTCCGAATCATACATATACATCCATGAACCTAACTAAGTAGAATTCTACTTTCTGTGTTGCCGAAGAAGGGAGGCTGAACACCATTCTGCGTAGACGGCCTTCGGCCGTGCTTAGGAATTATAAGCCCCTGTAAGTAGAATTCTCCTTTCTGTGTTGCCGAAGAAGAGGGGCTGAACACCTTCTGCAGAGAACACCTTTCTGCGTAGGCGGCTTTCGGCGGCGCTTAGGGATTATAACCCTCACTAGATAGTTAGATAAATAGTTAGTTGGGTATGGCACTGCGACCAGTAGGTCTATTGTGCCCCAGGCTCATCACAACACCTCAACCAGACCCAGAGTGTCTATAAATTTCATAATAGGACAGGGAGTGTATTTGCTCCTCTCTTGGAAAGACGTGCCCTATACTCCGATACCTCCTGCGTTCAACGGCCTCACACTCCATAAGAAGGTGTAGAGGAGTCTCCTTGGCCGCATCGCAAAAGCGACACAGGTCGCTGGACCAGATACCTAGTTTATACAGGTGCCCTCTGAGCCTACAGTGTCCCGTCAGAAAACCTGTCATAATTCTTAGTTTCTGCTTTGAGAGATCCATGAGTATCCTGTATCTTGCCTGATTGTAGCCTCCTAATATGATTTTTGCCTGACGTTGACCCATAGTGCCACGCCAGTTCAGTTCCCTCAGTTTGCAATTTTCCCTTCTGAGCATTTCCTTTATGGTGTTGGGTCCCACTGCCAGAAATGGCTCAGGTCCTATCGGGATCGAGGAAGCGGCCTTTCTGGCCAGTTGATTGGCTTCCTCATTTCCTGCAACTCTCATGTGGGTACCACATTAGTTGGATATCATTAACCTCCGCCCGAGCATTAAGCCTCTCGACACACTCCAAAACCAAGGAGGTCTTGATCTTGAATGATGAGAGGGCCACAAGTGCAGCCTGACTATCACTTAGTATAAGTATCCTTTCATTTCTAAAGTTCCTGCGAATGTTAATCTCAGCGCACATACTGATGGTATAGACCTCCGCTTGAAAGATGCTAGGGAAGGTTCCCAGGGTCCCCGAAAACTTCAGCCCGGGCCGTACACGCCTGCTCAAATCCCCGCACTTGTTTTAGAGCCATCAGTGTACCACTGTATTGTGCTCGCCAGTATGTGACTCTCCATAATAGAGGTACACGAGGTCTGCTTGTTATAAGTGTGAGCCCAGAAATTTCTTTTAAAGACCACCTCTCTGTTAATATTGTCCCTGGGGAACAAAGCCAGAGGGAGCTGGGTACCTAGCTTGTGCCTGTTCCTAAATGATAACACCTTGCCTTTGCCGAAGCCCTTTCTCGCAAAGTTAAGAAGATAACTCACTAAGTAGAATTCTCATTTCTGTGTGGACGGAAAACAGAGGCTGAACACCTTTTGCAAAGAACATCTTTCGGCGTATGTAGCCTTAGGCCGCGCTTAGGGATTATTACCCTTACTAAGTAGAATTCTGATTTCTGTGTTGCCGAAGAAGAGAGTCTGAACAGCTTTTGCAGAGAACACTTCTGAGTAGCCGGCCTTCGGCCACGCCTAAAGATTATAACCCTCTTTAAGTAGAGCTCTCCTTTCTATGATGCCGAAGAAGAGAAGCTGAACACCTCTTGCAGAGTACACCTTTCCGCGTAGGCGGCTTTCGGCCTCGCTTTGGGATTATAACTCTTAATAAGTAGAATTCTACTTTCTATGTTGCCGAAGAAGAGGGGCTGACCACCTTTTGCAGAAAACACCTTTCTGCGTAGGCGGCCTTCGGCCGCGCTTAGGGATTATAAACCCCACTAAGAAGAGTTCTCCTTTCTGTGTAGCCGTAGAACAAGGGCTGAATATCTTTTACGCAGAGCTCACTGTTTTAGATATTTAAAAAAAAAACACATTATACTTATTTATTCACTAATATTAGCGAGATAATTGTGAAACAAAAGTAGATTGTTGAACATTCCTTCATTTTAGTGTATTTAATTTTTTTTACTTTGTTGAACAAAAGTAGTGAATTTGTTAAACGCGTTTTATATTGTAACGTAGCAATTCACTACGAAACAATAGTACACAGCACGTTGGAGTACATACGCACCCCACCGTACACACATATCCCACTATACATACATACAGACACCACTGTACACACATAACAACGCATATACATACCTTCCGATACATATCGACAACGTACAAACGAAGCATACACACTCCACTGCACATATATATACCACCGTACA
>NW_016160864.1:34284-36946 GCF_001687245.7 Rhagoletis zephyria | reverse complement strand
CTCTCCCTCTCTTTGGACATAAGGTTGCTAGCACTCTAGTCGTAGCGCCGTATGTGTGTGTGTGTTCGAAGTAAATACACTAAAATAGTGTGTTTTATTTGGTGGGGGTTAGTGGGACCTTCGCCGGACTCTGGATCGGCTGAGTTCACCTCAGCCTTTGACAAAACCCACCTCATAATATTATTGAAACCAGGTATCGAAAATAATAGTTATTTTCAAAATTTCAATTCAAAAAATCAGTCGGAAAGAATTGGTCTTTTTAACATTTGTATATAGCAATGTGATGCTTGTTAGCCAAGGAATGTTATTCCTATATGATTTAATTTTCTTTTACGTTTTCCAAAAAGTCAGCAATTCACCGTAATTTTTTACCGATATTCTTTTAGTTTGAACCCCCCTAAACGAAAGAAGATGGATGCCGCTTTATGAAAAGTCACCCCCCCCCACAGACTACTGGGGAGCTGTTTGAAAATAGGGGAATTTTAGATTTTTTGCAAGGGAAAAACAAAATTTGCAACAAAAAAGGAAAGATAGACACCTTTCTACGTAGGTGGCCTTCGGCCGCGCTTTAGGAACTTAACCCTTACCAAATAGAATTCTCCTTTTGGTGTGCACCAAGTGAGGCTACCGCCCCAGTGATGTAGCTTTGGGAAAGGATGTGGTAATTAAAATTCCCTTTCTGTGTGGTAAACCTGGGGTTTTTGCTTATTTCCTTTTGTTGTTGTTGTTGTTGTTGTAGCGGCTACTAAGTCCCGTTCGGGTCGGTTCATCCATCAACGTGCGGGAGTCTGCATAACTTGAGACTGATTCCCTGTGAATGCCGTTCAGGGCCTGTCGGTAGGTTGACGGGTCCAGAGGTTGTATAATATACCTCTGGACTTCGTCTGTCAGTTCGTAAAGATGCCTCCTGACGGGCAGTGGCGAGGGCTCTTCCGCGAGCAGTTGCCCGCTGGGATGGCCACGTCTGTGGCTCCCAGCGAGGAACTGCTTGCAGAGCATTGTTATGCTCCTTTACTGGGAGCATCTGGGCCTCGTCATGAAGGTGGTGTTGAGGCGTCATCAGGAGGCATCCTGTCGCAGTTCGTAATGCCGTGTTTTGGCAGGTCTGCAGCTTCATCCACTGCGTCCTGCTAGTCCCCGGCGACCATACGGGCGCTGCGTAGTTTAGTACCGGCCGGCCAATTGCCTTGTATGTTGCCAACAACGTTCCTTTATCTTTGCTCCAAGTGCTGCCGGCCAGTGACTTGAGGACATTGTTGCGGCTCTGTACTTTGTTGACAATTGCGGTTGTATGCGCCGAGAAGTAGAGCAGACTGTCGAAGGTAACTCCGAAGATTTTCGGGTTGTTGTTGTTGTTGTTGTTGTAGCGGCTACAACAACCCCGCCCAGGTCGGTTGGTATCTCAGTCGTTGTCGTCAAGTTCCACTAACGGCAGCCCTAGGAAGCGTGCAGCTTCTGCGGGGTTGGTCCACAGGGACAAGGCCGTTAGGGTTGTCGGGTTTTCCGGGCATGCGAAGAGATGTTTCGAGTCATGTGGGGTCTCTCCGCATGCCGGACACTCATTTGGCACATCCTCATTCAATCTACTCAGGTAGGAGTTTAACCTGCTGCAGTAGCCGGAGCGAAGTTGTGCTAGTGTTGTTCGAGTCTCCCGAGGCAGATGAAGCTCCGTCTCGTCTGTGTCCGGGGGCGGTATGCCTAGAACGGCATTCACAGGTCTAGAGTCTACATAACTCGAGACTGACTCCCTGTGAATGCCGTTCAGGGCCAGTCGGTAAGCTGTCGGGTCCAGAGGTTGCTTGATGAACCTCTGGACTTCGTCCGTCAGTTCATATAGATGCCTCCTGACGTGCCTAGGCGAGGGATCCTCTGCAAGCAGCAGTCTGTTTGGGTGGCCACTTCTGTGGCCCCCGACCAGGAACTGCTTGCAGAGCATAATGTTGTGCTCCTCGCCCTGAAGATGGTGTTCGGGCGACATCAGGAGGCATCCTGTCGCTGTCCTGAGTGCGGTGTTCTGTACAGTCTGTAGCTTCGTCCACTGCGTCCTACTAGTCCCTGGCGACCACACTGGCGCTGCGTAGTTCAAAACCGGCCGGCCTATTGCCTTGTATGTTGCCAGCAACGTTTCTTTGTCTTTGCCCCAAGTACTGCCGGCTAGCGACTTGAGGACCTTGTTGCGGCTCTGTACTTTATTGACAATAGCGGTTGCGTGCGCAGAGAAGGAGAGCAGGCTGTCGAATGTTACTCCGAGTATTTTGGGGTTATTCACCGTCGGAATTGGTGTGTCATCGACGTGAATTCCCCGCGGTAGCCTGACCTCCTTTGTCTAGGTTGTGAACAGGGTCGCGGAGGATTTCGTAGGGGAGAGGGCTAGACACTTTGCAGTGAAGAAGCGAGAAAGTTCGGAGAGATAGCCGTTTACTTTCAAACACAGGTCATCAATTCCATTCCCAGTCGCCATGATCGAGCAATCGTCGGCATAAGAGACAAACGAGACTCCCTCTGGTGGTTGAGGGAGCTTTGAAATGTAAAAGATAAACACCACCCTGTAGAACCCCCTGTTTTATTTTCCTCTGTTTACTCGTTTTGTCTCTAAACATTACCGACGAATGTCGACCACTCAGATAATTTGCCGACCACCGTTTGAGCCTCTGTGGGAGAG
>NW_016160864.1:31143-34144 GCF_001687245.7 Rhagoletis zephyria | reverse complement strand
ATTACCGACGAAGAATGTCGACCACTCAGATAATTTGCCGACCACCGTTTGAGCCTCTGTATCTTCTTCTTCTGTATATCTTCTAGTAGCGTGGAATGGCAGACGGGTTCATCAAACGCCTTTGACAAGTCCAACGCTACTAGAATCGTTCTCTCACAGGGACGGTTGCGGTTAAGGCCACGAGTTATCTGAGTGTTTATGGCGTTAAGTGCTGTTGTTGTACTGTGCACTTTACGGAAACCATGCTGATGCTTCGCTGGGGTCAAGTGGTTTGTGAAGTACGGGAGTAGCAAGGCCTCGAGTGTCTTCGCTACCGTCCCCAGGAGTGTAATCGGACGATACGAATCTCCTTTGTTGGCGGGTTTCCCCGGTTTGAGCAGTGGGACCACTCTCCCCACCTTCCAGATGTCTGGGATGATGAGAGTGGCCATTGACAGGTTGAGGACCTCCGTTAGGTACGCTACCCCCGCAGGACCCAAATTTTTCAGCATCAGCATGCATATTCCGTCGGGACCCATGGCTTTGGAGGCTTTCGCCTTCCCGATGGCCACCTGAACTTCACCGCAAAATAAAGCAAGGGGGCACAAGTTGTTGGCAGTTTGTGCAGCCTTCTGGTCACTCGACGCTTGGCTTTGTCCACCGGAGGATGGAGTATGAAATGCCGGCTAAAATAGCTCGCGCATGGCTCCGGGTCCGACGAAGCATGGTCGCCGAAAGAAATTTCGACCCTGTCGTCGTGCTTCGTCGGATTGGACAGTGACCTCACGGTTGACCAAAGTTTGCTCACACCAGAGGTGAAGTTACAAGTCGTCAGATGCTCTTCCCACTTTTTCCGCTTATGTACGGTCACTAGTTGCCGAATCANAGACAGGTTGAGGACCTCCGTTAGGTACGCTACTCCCACAGGACCCAAATTTTTCAGCATCAACATGCATATTCCGTCGGGTCCAATGGCTTTTGAGGCTTTCGCCTTCCCGATGGCTACCCTTACCTCACCGCTTGTGAAAACAAGAGGCGCACTAGGTTTTGGCATTTTGTGGAGCCTTCTGGTCACTCGACGTTTGGCTTTATCCACCGGAAGATGCAGAATGAACTGCCGGCTCNTAGAACAGCCGCTTCAGCAGGGAAATTTGGGCGTGGGTCCGTAATGCATCCTGCCGGTACGAAGCGAGCCTTTCCAACCAGCTTTAGAAAAGTTGATATAGGTCCGTCGCAAAGTCGCTTGGTTTATCGATCGAGATGACTATGGGCAGATGGTCTGATGCCAAAGTCAGCATAGGTCGCCATGATACGCCCTNGTGATATCCTGCCGGGCAGCTGGTGACAGGGGGTAGGTATACGTTAAATATTTCGAGCTCAACATCGCCTGACCGGATAGCATTACCCTGACATTCTAGGATGGTATTCCTGCGGCCGATGTCTGCTTCAATGAGACGTTACTGCACGGTGTGATGCGTGATGAACGCTAAATNTCGACTCTGTCGTCGCGCTTCGTCGGGTTGGACAACGCCCTCACGGTTGACCAAAGCTTGCTCACGCCAGAGGCGAAGTTGCAGGTCTTCAGAAGCTCTTANCCAGCTTTAGAAAAGTTGATATAGGTCCGTCGCAAAGTCGCTTGGTTTATCGATCGAGATGACTATGGGCAGATGGTCTGATGCCAAAGTCAGCATAGGTCGCCATGATACGCCCTTTATCAGACCAGCGCTGACTATTGTTACGTCTGGCTGGCTGCNCACCATTATCTCGCTCGCGATCTCGACGGTGCACGTTGTATCCGGCGCAAGCGTAGCTATTAATATTCCATGCGTTCCCATAAAGACAGTCATCTCCACGATCTTACTCTGGAGTCCGTTACAGTTAAATTGTAGCACCTTTGTGTGCCTTGGGAGACCGATTGTGATGTGTAGTGTTAAAGAGTTGTGTTGCCTGTCGGCCCCCTGCTGTACGTGCTGCAAAAGGGGTTGCTGCCTTGTGGTGGTGGTTGGCGGCGTCGCGGGGGAGGGGTGCGACGGGGCAGCACAGCAGGGGCCCACATAGTCACTCGTCCAATCTCGTGTGTGGCGAAGTCCTGAGCACGCCCTAAAGTGGCACCAGCCGTGGCAAGAGTTGCCCTTGACTGATGTCACGTTACGGTATATTCTGGACTNGCCTTGTGGTGGTGGTTGGCGGCGTCGCGGGGGAGGGGTGCGACGGGGCAGCACAGCAGGGGCCCACATAGTCACTCGTCCAATCTCGTGTGTGGCGAAGTCCTGAGCACGCCCTAAAGTGGCACCAGCCGTGGCAAGAGTTGCCCTTGACTGATGTCACGTTACGGTATATTCTGGACTTACAAACAGAGCAGATTGTCGGAGGGACTAGGAGTTGCCGGCGGCGGTGTGTGGGTGCTATTGTGTTTGTTTGTGTGTCTATTGTCGTGTAGTGTTGGGGTGTGCATGTGTTGATTGTGTGCTGCCTAGGCGGGTGGCGGTTTGCCGTGGCGGCGGTCAGGTTCGCACAGCATGGGGCCACGAACGGCGCGGTCCATTGCCGGTGCGTACGTAGGCCCGAGCAGTTACGGAGGTGACTCCACCCGTCACAGGCATTGCACCTGACCGAGGTGGATTTTGTATGCATACACCTCTGGCATACGCAGCAGGTGTAGATTTCTGGCCCTGGGTTTGACTCTATGCCAGCCCTGAGCAGAAGGGTGCGGAGAAGGTGTTACCCTGCGATCGAGCAACTTTTGATGGATTTCGCCGACCTAAACGGGGTTAGATCGCCGATCCCTGTTGATGTTGTTGTTGTAGCGGCTACAACAACCCCGCCCAGGTCGGTTGGTATCTCAGTCGTTGTCGTCAAGTTCCACTAACGGCAGCCCTAGGAAGCGTGCAGCTTCTGCGGGGTTGGTCCACAGGGACAAGGCCGTTGGGGTTGTCGGGTTTTCCGGGCATGCGAAAAGATGTTTCGAGTCATGTGGGGTCTCTCCGCATGCCGGACACTCATTCGGCACATCCTCATTCAA
>NW_016160864.1:760-30610 GCF_001687245.7 Rhagoletis zephyria | reverse complement strand
GACTACAAGTGTGTGAAATTTTTTTTTGGATCGGGCCACCCATTTGGACGGAATAGCCCGAAATAGTTGTGAGCGGTACTAAACCCCACCCGAGAGGAGGCCTCTATATCTAATAGTAGCGTGGAATGGCAGACGGTGTCAAACGCCTTTGAAGAGTCCAACGCTACTAGAATCGTTCTCACAGGGACGGTCTCGGTTAAGGCCACGGAATATCTGAGTGTTTATGGCGTTAAGTGCTGTTGTTGTACTGTGTACTTTACGGAAACCATGCTGATGCTTCGCTGGGGTCAGGTGGTTTGTGAACAACGGGAATAGCAAGGCCTCGGGTGTCTTCGCTACCGGGGAAAGGAGTGTTATCGGACGATAAGAATCTCCTTTGTTGGCAGGTTTCCCCGGTTTGAGCAGTGGGACCACTCTCCCCACCTACCAGATGTCTGGGATGATGAGAGTGGCCATTGACAAGTTGAGGACCTCCGTTAGGTACGCTACCCCCGCAGGACCCAAATTTTTCAGCATCAGCATGCATATTCCGTCGGGACCCATGGCTTTGGAGGCTTTCGCCTTCCCGATGGCCACCTGAACTTACCCGCAAGTGAAGTGTATATTTTGTGTGTGTGACAGTTCAGCTCCGCCATTTAATTTGCATATACAATCACAGGCGTCCGGGTTATTTTCATACCAATTTTAATTAATAAATTGCGACGAATAAGTTTCAACTAAAGGAATAAAACAACTAACAACTAATAGTGTGATGTGTAATGTAAATATAAACATAAAAAATGAAGATATTAAGTGGCTGCTTTAAGGCTGAAACAACTAACAACTAATAGTGTGATGTGTCATGTAAATATAAACATAAAAATGAAGATATTAAGTGGCTGCTTTAAGGCTGAATAAGAGTAATCAGTGTACGTATATTTCGGATATTTGCAACAAATACCATCTTTCCAACCGACAGTATTGTTACATTAGTGCACAGAATGGGTAAAATAAAAGTGCAAACAATTTAACCACAAAAAATTACTTAAATACTAATATTAACAAAGTGAAAATTCGCTGTTTTGCTAAAACACACACTTGTCGATGTACACTAAAGTCAATCTCTAAAATTTTTCCCTTTGCAGATCACATAAATTTTGCATAAAGTATGAATTTTGGATTTATATGGTGTTTACTTAGTAATCAGCAATACATTCTTAAAAAAAATGTATCATTAGGTAAATAAAGTAAAGAAAAATAGCCAAACTTGTTAGCATGTCGCGCCCGTTTTTATTCGGTTCACTGTATATGAATTCAACAAAACATTTTATGTACAAAAAAACAACCAATGTATGGATTACCTTTTCTTTCCGAGTTCCATCTATTGTTTTCCAAACTTCAAAATCTTAGCGTTTTGCAAGCCTTAGGAGTTAAATACGGTGTTAACAGTCCGAAACATACAGATGCAGCTATAATAGCTCTGCGCATTACACAAATCGTGGAATAATTTTTCCAAACACATACCGCGAGAAGTACTATATACCGCAAATTACATACTTATATACACTATACAAAAAACTCCAATTCTAAGATATTTGACGTCGCTTAAACAAATTTTAAAGGATATGGCTCAAAAAAAATTTCCAAACAACCAAAACCTATAATGGATAACCCTGCCTTAAAAGCTGTCGGTTCAGCTCCATCCTTTAAGCAGCATATACACAATCAGACTTGTGTGTGTACTTGGTCGTATCTAGGTTCGTTATACACCTATGCGCCACGTTGTTCAAACCCACTTTCGTCGTAATCGGCGAAGTGTCTGACAGAAAACGTGTTTCGTATTTTTTGTTGTACCAACCAAGGCGAATTAATATAAGGTGATGGCAGGAGTACAAAAACAAAAATTTACATGTATTTTGTTTTTGCTGTGGCGGCATAAACTGTCAAAATCTGTAAGAGTGTGTGTAGAAATTCAAACAAAATTTTTCAATTTGACACCACCTTATATAAATTCGCCTTGGTACCAACTTTTTCAAAAAAAAAAATCAGCTTTTGACGTTGGAAAAAAAACAAAGGAAAGCTAACATACAAGTAGAAAAATTGTATAATATTTTTTCGTAGTTTTCTTCAAAAAACATGATGAAAAAATGTATTGCTGCTTCCTTAGATATTGCAACACACGAAATAGATGGAAGGATACAGCTACAAGAGTCACAGCGCACCACATCCTTCATCGGCCTCCTATTTAAATAGTAGGGCTCGCTTCAAATATGTACCTACATCAGAGTGTCCAGATTTGCGATTTCGCGCCAATTTGGCGATTTTGTTTCGGATATTTGCGCGTAAAAATTTAGGAAATCGCCACTAGCGATTTTTGGCGATTTTTTCCATTCAAATAAATTTTTTCCAATTATAAAAATATACAAAACTTAGTTTTCCACGATAATTGTACAGAACAGGCTAATGAACTGCGTGATAAACTTGACTTAAGAAGCATATTAAAAACTGTAAAAAACTTTCAATCGCCCTAATCAAAGAACTTTTGAAACGATTACCTAGTCAATTAAATACTTTTAAAAAGCCATGATTTTGTCACCAGAAAAGTGTGTGAATCACAAGAGGGTGATTTTCAGGGACCTGCCTATTCACTATTTGACTTTGAAGTAAAGAAAAGCAGCGGAAACTGAATATTTAAATCTTTAACTTTCCCATGGCATAACTTTTTTCAGAACCATTCCATCCGACTCTGAAGAATTTTGGATAATTGCTTACGGAGTGAAAACCGCAACAGGCAATAAAATGTTGGGAAATATAAGTAAAGTAGTCTTCATATATTTATCCTTGCCGCACTCACTTGCTTTTGTTGAGCGCGTTTTTTCCGTAACGAATTCAACGAAAACTAAGATTCGAAATAGGATGAGGTTGGAGAGCCTTAATTCAATAGTTCGAATGAAGGCTAATAGTTTCTGCTGCAAAACGTTTCTAATATCAAAAGTATGTTATCAAGGTTGAATAGCTCAATATATGACAACAACAGAAATGTAAATGATTCATACACTATAGGTGATTTTGAAAAAATTTTAGAAATAGATGATCTCGCCTTATTATAGGTTTTTATTTTATTTTTAGCGCCGAGCGCTGAAAAGCGGATTGTGCGATTAATAATTAATATGAGTTATAATAAGTTTAATAGTTGCGCAGTACTATTGCAAAACGTGTTCAAACAAATATTTAAATAATAAATATATATATATATATATATATATATATAAAAAAAAATTTAAAAATAATATAATGCGTATTTAAAAAAAAATTGTTTGTACATCTCTATTATAAAAGTGATGTGTGTTATTTTTATTACCCTCTGAAGGTGTTATGTTCATTTTTGGTTTTAAAAAAATAAAATAAAATATTTGTTAAATCGATTTCATGAATTTTATTTGAAAAAAAATTTACGATTTTTGGCGATTTTTTCTTCAGAAATTGCGTTTTTTTTAACAATCTGGACACACTGATGTACCCTAAAATGTATGGAGGTGCGCACATAACACTAGCGAGCCCAATTAAATCGGCGGCCGATAATTTCCGTGATGTGCGAAGGATCTAAAACATTTTAAACAATAAATGTTGCCGTCACATATTCGTTTTTAGAATTTTTATCCATGTTATTTGGTTCACACTGGAATATTTCTGCCACCAGAACAACTCTGTTTGTAGGCAAGAGAGGCAGTGCGGTGAGGTAGAGTTTCTCAACAATTTTTTTCCAGCTTCTACTTTGCATTAAGGTGGCTGTTCTGCTGCAACGCACTAACACATGTGCAACTACGAAACTGCCACTACGCAACTTTCAAGCGCAGAAGTTACAAATACATTCAAACGTCCTGTACGTATACTCATTTTATTCGTTTACTGTTCTGCTAGTTTTCATCTAGTGTGAAACAGTGAGAATAATTGTTCTGTCATTCTATATTATCGAGTAAAGAACCTAGACGACTGCAAGACAGCAAGACATATCATCATGAACTTATCAAAGTGCATCATTATTACATTTTCTCGTAAAAATGCCAGTGTAAAGTATAATTACACTTTTAACGACTGCGAGCCCTTTAATCGTGTAACCACTGTCGAAACTAAACTTCGATTTTCACAAAGAACATGTAGTCTGTGTGGAAAACTCTAAATTAGGTTTTTTCAAACGAAACTCAAAGGACTTTTTAGATCCACTCACACTTAAAAGTTTTTACACATTTTTGGCGAGATCTATTTGGGAATACGCGTGCATTATTTGGGACTCAGAGTTTATCACTCGCTCTGACCGCAGAGGCAATTTACTAAATTTGCCCTTCGACGCATGTTTTCTTATGAGACTTTGCCATCTTACGAACTGAGGTGCAGAATACTGATTATACAAAACCTTGCTAATGGGAGACAAAATTGTGGAATTCTTTTCATCAAAGATATATGCGATAACAAAATTGATTCCCCAGAACTATTTTCGCGTCTGCCTTTTTATGCGCCGGAGAGGTATCTGAGAGAAAAATAAATTTTTTACGTACCAATGCGTAAAACGAAATTTGCTTACAATGAGCCCATTCACAGGTCCATTTGCCTATGTAACTCTATTTGTAATTATGTGGATCTTTACTTATGTAGAGAACGTTTTAAAATTGATATTAATGATTATTTTATTTTCAAATAATTTTCGCATATGTTGTTATCCTGTATGTATAAATATAAAGACTAATTTTTTTTAAGATAGATAATTAAACAAATAAATGGTGTGAAAAGCCCATTAGCAGTGCCAAGAATGTATTTATTAAATACGTATATGTATGTGGGAGTTGGAGGGTTAAGGGTGGCTGCAAAGCGACAACATTTGCGTAAGCGACAAGAGACGAAGTTCCGTTGAAGAGTAATACGGTGTTTGCATGAGGCGATTTTCCACGAAATTTTATGTATGTATTTAATAATGGCTCTATTATTAAAATATTCACGATATGTATTCGTAGCTTTTTATTTACTTCATTTCATACATTAATATTGTTTTGAAAATTATTATTTTTTACTAAATAAGAAAAATAATTATTTAATAAAGAACTATTTCACTTAAACCTAACCAACTTTTAGTTGCTCGGCGCTAATTTTGGAACGCTTCCTAAAACATTTTCATAGACGGCAAATACAACCCTGGGTGCAGCACTAATGAGCTGAAACCCCAAAACAAATAGTTGGTTTTAAATATTTCTGAAGATTATCTATAGTTGATTTTACATCATTAAAATTGGGAGCTGCTCCAGCGAATATCACGTATTTCTCCGCCTTCCTTATTAGCTCATGTATATGTACTAAAGCACAGCAAATGTACCAGCAGAAATACTCTTCACATGTGTACATGAGTAAATGGAACATATATTTTATAGTACTTAAAAAGATAGGAACAAAAAAAGAGAACATCAAAAAATTTTAAGAATTGAGCAATGTTACTCAACAGCCCTCTGCTACCTAGAACACTGTTCCGCTTTTCCAGAGTACTTGAGTATGTTGATTGCATTCAGTAGTATTTGAAATCTTCATAGGAAGTATAGGAATACTTATGAAGTTTTTTCTTTAAAGTGTTAGCATTTAACATAATGTTAAGAAAAGACATACATTTTACAACATATATACAACATATACTTAAAATATTGTTTTATATTTGAAAAACGCCGACGCCGACATTTCTCGCCGACACTACAATGTTTGCAAAAAAGTTCGAGTCTTACATATATACATATGTTTATACATAACAACCATCGAATGGTAGCAGCTTTCATCATTTTATCGATGATTTATGTACATATGTACATAATATGTAAATTTTTTTAAATAACCAAATATGTGTGTCCATCCCGCGACCTCTATTTATGACCACTTCTTATTGTCAAATCGATATTTTCATTTCCCAAAACCAGGCGCTCATACATGTGAAGTAACAAGTTTTCTATTTCTAAGCAGAAAACTGTTTTGTATTACTTTTTAAATTTCCAAAAATTTACTTTGTGAATTTTAAAGGGTTCTACAAACGAATTAAAAAGTGATACAAGCAAATGTATGCGTATGGAAAGCTTGCTACTTCATATGTATGTATGAGCGCCTGGTATTGGGAAATGAAAATATCTTATTGTAAAATTAAAAATTAGTTCTTTGTATAAAATGAGTCCACTTTCTTTATAAAAATATGCTGTTGGCTAAATATTCGGAGCGCCCTACATTGTTTCTCGATGTTTGTTATTTAACATAAGAGTCAGCTCTAACATTATGTAGCATTAAACCTAAACTTCCAAAAATACTAAAAAAATACTTGTGAAGGAACGTCTTTATTGTGGAAGTTTGACAGCATGGTACTGCTGATTTATGTTCCTCTTTTTTCGGAACATAATTTTTTGAGTACTTTTTTATGTACACAGCGCTCAATATCTTCACTTCTCTTCCTTCCATACCCTTTTTGTTAGAGTATGAGTAGTTTAAATATTTGAAGAAAACTTCACAGTGAAGCAAACTGAATTCCGATGCAGACCTTTAATATGTATATATATTCGATTAGGCTAGTTTTTCTTCATTTACTGGAGGACTTAACAATTTGCTCGGATTATTGACAACCTCGGCCGCTGTGCTGTAGTGGTAAGCAGTGCACGCTTCCACTCCGCAGCACCAAGGTTCAAACGCTGGTCAAAGCAACATCGCTAAAATATAGAAAAAAAAGTTTTTTCTTAACAGCGGTCGTACCTCGGCAAGCAATGGCAAACCTCCAAGTGTAATTCTGCCATGAAAAACAGCTTCTCACAAAAAATACAATCGCCGTTCGGAGTCGCGTAAAACTGTAGGTCCCTCCGCTTTGTGTGACAACATCAAGGCGCACGCCACAAATCGGAGGAGAACCTCGGCCAAACACTAACATATGTGTAAGCGCCAATCTATTATTATTATTATTATTGACAACCTCGTATACAGTAGGTGGAGGGCTATGGGTGAAGGCTCTGAAACTGGTACCGTTTCTCCATCAGCTCATTATGCGGTATGGCCGTGATTTCAGGATAACCTTTACCATCGCCTGAGGCATTAGATTCAGCGCCACCACTAGCACCAAATTTACCACCTTCGTCGGCTACTGGTCCCGTCAATGGAATTTCGACATTGTTCAGGCAATCGGGAATACAAGCTGCCTACCATTTGGCACATTTGCGTTTTATCGACTCTTCAGAACTTCGCTTAATGTTTGGAGCACATCGTAAATAACGCCACTCGAGTGTAAAGCATTCCTCTTAAACAGAATTTAATTTGATTATACTTTTTTAATACAATAATAATAATTCTGCAACAAGGCAGAACTACATTCCGAAAATCGATCTTGCTTATCGTCATAATTTTCCAAATGTGCCTGCGCTGCTACTTCCCTAGTAATAGCTTCATTTTCCAATTGCGCCTTCTTTGTAGCCTCAACATATCCTGAAAAGAAATAAGTTTACATTAAACAATAGAAATAGCAAAATTAGCAAACAAAATACTTTCATTCATTTTGTTATGTTTTCAAATTTCTGAGAAATGCGAATTCACCGCGATGCAATACAGCAAGAACAAGGACCAGGGATGCATTTCTAAGTAAAACTATTATTCAGCGGCAATGCTCAGAGCATGGGCGTAGCCAGGTAGGGGTAGGGGTGCCCGAGCCCCTCTAACTTCCAAATTTTTTCCAATATATTCAAAAATAGTCCAGGAAATGCTAGATTATTAATTTCGTATGTACATATATGTACATATATTTATGCATACATAAGTATGTCATTTAAGAGAAGATATTTTGGTGATTGCAACGATGTATAAATTGTTAGTTTATCTTACAAAATCGCCGGGGAATATTACAGAGTATACGGAAAATTTAATATTTTTTTATTTAGAATAACGTCTTGTTCGGCTATCTGGTTTACTCTGTACCTATGTAAATATGTAGAGCTATGAATTTAAAAAATACTTCAAGGATTAGTTGAGATATTCGCATTCGACCAGCTAAAGTGAGAAGGCGTAAAACTCCGCGTCGCTGGTTTTGGGACACGCCACGTTAAAACCCTGCCCAATGAAAAAGAACATGCCTTGAATGATACCCCCTTTTTTGATGACGATCACTTGAAACGTTGAAAGGACAATGTTTTGAAGGTACGCACCTGGAATATCACGACCTTCAGTCGGGAAGGTGCCTCTGCCCATCTAGTTGATGTCCTCGGGAAAATATAGGCTGACATCCCCGCCGTCCATGAAATTCGATGGACGGGGCAAGGCAAGCTGAGCGGGGAGCCTTGCGACTTCTACTACAGTTGCCACGTAAAGGAGTGCAAACTCGGTCTTGGATTATTGGTGGGAGAGAGACTCTGTCTCGAGAACTGAGGTCTACTCTACCCCCGACCCGATGTAAAAATTGTGCTCGGCGATTTTAATGCCAAGGTGGGTGTTTAAGCAGCCGCTTAAACCTAATAGCGGCCGTGCGCGCATCCTTTGGCGGCAGTGGAGTCGAAGTGACTCCGAAAATTATTACCGAGCGCGCTCGGCCGCCTACCATCCTCGCAAAAATTACCACCGAAGACAGTTCAGCTATTAACGCCGGTATACGCGCACCCGCCCTTCTCAAACAGTTTATGGAATTTGTTAAATAAACTTTGTAGTTACATAATCACATATACAAATAGCTATGTACTATTGATTTGGAAGTTATAATCTAAAGCTAAATAAACGCTGTATATGTGTGTGACCAAATTGCATAAACAGAAAATAAATAAATAAGTTTAAATTTTGTACATATCTTAAAATCGAAAACAAGTCTTTGCCTTTATCGGAAAAAGTGTGTGTGTGTGCAAGGTGAGTGCGAAAGGCGACCATTGGAAATATTCAGTGGGCAAGGAAGCGATCTTTGGCGCCACTGTCGGAAATTCTGCCTCCACGACGAAACGTCCGATAACGGGCTGTGGCTGATCGACATCGCCGGAACACTTTTCGACCCTTTGGATGGCTGCAGCACTAAAAGTAGTGGGGAAGACGAACCCGAGCCCCCAGTCGATGACGATGAAGTCCATGTCCCAGCGCCTGATAATGAGGAGGTACGAATAGCGATTATTCTGATGAAAAATAACAAACTTGCTGGAGCTGACGGTACGATACGATGGTGAGGAGCTGATAAGGTGCATGCCCGGCGACTGGAATTGTGCTCTGCCCAATGGACAAGAAAGGCGACTCCGCCATGCGCGCCAACTATTTTATCGAGCGTGTTGTGCGACCGACTGAAGCCCACCATCAACGAACTGATTGCGCCTTACCAGTGTGGCTTCAGATCTGCCAAATCCACCATAAATCTCGTATTCGCAACACGCCAAAACTTGGATTTCAAAGCCGCTTTCGTCAACTGGAAAAGAAGCGGTCTTTATTTCGTGGTGTCCGAATTTCATATCCCCGCGAATCTAATACGGCTGTGTAAAATGACGTTGAGCTATACCACCAGCTCCGTTAGAAGGGTCTCTCCTAGCCGTGTGATGCCAAACAAGGTTTCAAACAAGGTTACTCCTTTTCGTATGATATCGTTAATCTGATGTTCGAGAAGATAATAAGAGTCACATAACTGAACCGCTACCTTTTCGGAATTAGAAAAAGAAGCAAAGCGTGTAGGTCTGATGGTCAACGAGGACAAAACGAAGTATTTCCGGTCATCTCACAATAGTCAGAACATAAGTGTCAATGACAATGAAAACATCAGATAAGGCGGCTCTTGGAGTTTTCGAGAGAAAGATTCTCCGAAAGATTTACGGCAAGTACCGCAGTTGGCACAGAAGTGAAACGATTGACAGACTGCTTTAGGTTAGGTTAGGTTACGGTGGTTGTCACTCCGCACGGAACGGCAGAGAGTGTACACTTAGGCCATTTTGACCCATTGTGATGCCACTATGAACGATCTCTTGTTCCTTTGCCCTAGTTTCCCAAATGATAGAACCATCGTGTGACCTAAACGTATCGTAGAAGGTCGCCGACGTCCACAGAGTCGACATCGGCTAAAACCCGAAAAGTATGTTGACTAAAAATAGCAAGTCTTGACATTGTCAGGGCAGTGGCAGAGATAGTGTTCTACACTCTGCACCTCCTCCTCGGCCCTGCAGGCACAACAGAAGTCGTTTGCGGGATAACCCATTCGCCTAGCATGCGCTCCCATTAAGCAGTGTCCCGTAATTATACCTACAACTGAGCTAATAATGGGGCGGTCGATTTGTATGAGAGTTTTAGATCGTTTTTCGTTTATAATTGGCCAGATCTGTTTTGTAACAGAACATGTTGGTTCTTTCGCCCAACGTTCGTTGGCCAATTTAATAAAAATAGATTTCAGTTGGTGCTTACTCGAGGACAGGGGAACGCCTGCATCGAGCGCAGAGTTTGTTGAGCGTAGTTCAGTTCCCCCCTCGCCAGCTCATCTGTCGCGCAGTTTCCCGGTATTCCACTATGCCCGGGTACCCATACCATGTTAATGGTGGCTTTCGCGGCAAGCTCGTTTAGGGTACTTCTGCATTCGGCAGCCACCTTTGAGGAAGTGTTACTGAACTGCAAAGATTTGATCGCTGCTTGGCTGTCAGAGTAGATAGTGACGGATTGTGGACAATTTGTGCCACCTTTAAGCCAAAGGGCGGCCTCCGTTATGGCTGTTAATTCCGCCTGAAAAACGCTGCAGTGGTCAGGGAGCCGCCTGCTTAAGTTTACCGATAGTTCTTTGGAGTAGATTCCGCTTCCAACTTTATTGTCGAGCTTTCACCCGTCCGTTAATATGGCGGCAGATCCTGGATCTAAGTCCGAGCGATTTACCCAGTTGCTTCTGTCTGGAATTCTGGTAGAAAACCTATTTTCGAAGCAGAGATATGGACTAATGTAATCCAGCTTACGTAAGGTTGCTGGAATGGTGCTCAGAATTTTTGAGTGACCGAATCTATGGTCTCTACATATATGAGCTGTATTCAGTCTAATTGCATTGCAGCTGGCCTGATATCTACAGTAAAGATTGGTAGGGATAAGATTCAAAACATTCCCCAGAACCCTACTGAGAGTAGAGGGCAGGGCACCCGTAATTAACATGGTTGCCGCCCTTTGTAGTCGGTCCAATACGCCTCTGTAAGTGGATTTTTCTAGAGCCGGCCACCGCACGGTAATCCCATAGAAAAGGATGGGTCGGACAACCGCCTAATTCATCCAGTGTATTATGTGTTGTTTCAGACCCCATCGTTTCTCTACCGCTGCCTTACAGGCGTAAAGGGCGGTAATCGCTTTCCTGTATCGTTCCGAAAGGTTCCGCCTCCAGTCCAACTTCCTGTCGAGAATTAAGCTGAGGTATTTAACCGCGTTGGAGAGTGTAGGTCCCACCCCGTTTAGGGAGGGGGGCTGAAAAGACGGTATCTTATATTTCCTCGTGAAAAGTATCATTTCGGTCTTGGTGGGATTAACTTTAAGTCCACACTCCCTCGACCGGCTGTTCACGAGACAGAGAGCGCTTTGCAAAAGTTCGCTTAGCGTTTGGAGATGTTTGCCCGTGACTGTGAGTGCAATTTCGTCGGCGTACGCTACGACGTGACAGCCGGTACTCTGCAGTCTCATCAGAATTGAGTTTACTGTAAGGTTCCAGAGTAGGTTCCTTGAGGAGTACCCCTCGTTGCATGCCTGGTTATCGACGCGCCCCCCTGACGAGATAATTCTTTTTTCAATAAGAGGTCTTATAAACTCCACCAGAGGCTGCTCCAGCCCCACTTGGGAAAGTGAGCCCACCACGGCCTCTGGAAGAATATTGTTAAAGGCGCCTTCTATGTCAAGAAAGATGCCTAAGGTAAATTCCTGAAAGGCGAGTTCTTTTTCAATTTTGGACACAATTTCGTGGAGCGGAGTGTCCACGGATTTGCCCTTTGAATAAGCATGTTGACACTCCGACACGTCCTCAGAAGAAGGGAGCTGTCTGATGTGGGCATCAAGAAGTCTTTCTAGAGTTTTAAGAAGAAAGGACGTTAGGCTTATAGGCCTGAAGTCATTGGGTTTCAAGTGAGAGACCCTTCCANATTGTTAAAGGCGCCTTCTATGTCAAGAAAGATGCCTAAGGTAAATTCCTGAAAGGCGAGTTCTTTTTCAATTTTGGACACAATTTCGTGGAGCGGAGTGTCCACGGATTTGCCCTTTGAATAAGCATGTTGACACTCCGACACGTCCTCAGAAGAAGGGAGCTGTCTGATGTGGGCATCAAGAAGTCTTTCTAGAGTTTTAAGAAGAAAGGACGTTAGGCTTATAGGCCTGAAGTCATTGGGTTTCAAGTGAGAGACCCTTCCACTTTCGGTATGAAGATTACCCTAGCCTTTGTCCATCCTCTAGGAATGTGACAAAGGCGAAGGCAGGCATTAAAGATCTCAGAAAGCAGTGGGCATATAAGGTCGACTGCCTGCTGAATTTCGGCAGGGAATATGCCGTCCGGCCCGGGAGATTTATAGGGTTTGAAGGTCTTGATCGCCCATTTAACCTTTTCTTGTTGCACTATGCTCTCTACTGAGTGCTGTGGAAGATAAGGCATCTGATTTGTCGCGTCTGCCTTTGGTTCTGTTGTACACTCCGGGAAGTGGGTGTCCATGAGAACATCTAGCATTTCGCTGCAAGAGGAGGTCCATTCACCATCAGGTTTTTGGATATAGTTTGGGGCAACAGGAGTTTTTGATAGGACCTTCCGTAGTCGGTTCCCCTTCGAGGTTTCCTCAATGTTGCCGCAGAAAGTTTTCCAAGATTCCCTTTGAGCTGTTCGTACTGAACTCTTAAAGGCTTTCAGGGCATCCCTGTAGGATTGCCAAGATCCGGTTTGTTTCGCTAGATTAAAAAGCTTCCTGCTGGTTCGCCTCAGGGAGGAGATCTCCGGATTCCACCATTGGGGTCTCCTTTTGCCCCTTGGACGTGTTGCTGGGCAGGAATCTTTAAATGCTATGTCACAGGCTTTGGTGGCAAGGTCTACGGCTTCATCGATCTTTGACGATGAGTCCAGCTCACCGAGAGAAACAGACTTTGTCGCAGGAGGATGCCCTTCCTCAGTTGTTAACGGTATGCCGTGCATACCGAGAGAAGCGTCTAGGGCTAACGAGAGCTCCATTTTATATTTGGTCCAATCGGTCCGCCTCATATTCCTGAAACACGAAAGAGGTGGGGCTCTTCGGGAGAGCTTAAAGGAAATATATTGATGATCGGAGAATGAATGTTCACTTAAGACATGCCAGTCCCTGACGTACTCAGAGAAGTAGTTTGAGACTAGCGTAATGTCCAGAACTTCCTTTCTGTTAGAAGTTATAAACGTGGGTTTATTTGAAGAATTGCTTATACAGCGATCAGAACTGAGAATGAAGTCGAGTAGTGACTCACCTCGTTGGTTGATGTCCCTGGAGCCCCATAAAACATGGTGATAGCTTGCGTCAGACCCGATTACCATGGGAAGCTTCCTGTAGTTGGCCTCCTTCACCACGCCCTGTAGTCGATTTGGGGGAAAGTCCTGACAGTCGTGCGCCATATATGAGGAAAATATCCAGATGGATTTCGTCCCCAGCTGCACGCTGACACAAACGGTGTCCTCGTCACTGTACTGGGAGAGTAGAAAATAAGAAAGATGCTTTTTAATTAGAATACAAGCTCGAATCCTACCTGTGACTGGTGCTGATACCACCTGGTAGGCGCCAGAGTTTAAACCGCAAACCTTGTTCTTGACGATCCAAGGTTCTTGGATAAGAACGAGATCCTCTGCTTTGTTGCCGAGGTGTAGAAGTAGGGCAGACGAAGCTCCCTTAGAGTGGTGCAAGTTAATCTGTAGCACTTGCACCATTATCGGAGTCCGGGGGAGGGTCCTCGTCCATCGCTTCAGGCTCCTCACCTTGGGAAGCTACGATAGTGCAATCGAGCTCCTACGGTTCTGAAGCCAGAAGCTGGTCCTCTGGTAGTGTTGCCCAGCGGCTGTAGACCGACCCTACGTAAGCGGAGACTGAGCACGTATCGCTCTCAGACTCCGTCGCGGTGTCGGATACATCCGCAGGGCACACTTCCTCCATACCAACTGGTCCGTTCGGGGCGTTGCCAGGGTTAGAAATTTCTCGCGTCGGTTCGCTCGTGGCGTTGTGTGACGCGTTGAGGCCGCTCGAGGCGCCACCCTCCTCAATCTTTTGAGACTCCTTCTGCTCCTTCTGCTGGTGGAGCTTCAGTGTGATGGAGTAAAAGCCGTAGCTTATTACACCACCACAGCTCTCGAGGAATGGGATGGAAGCATCGTTAATCACGAGTGCGACGTAACGCTGCTTCTCCTTGACCTCGCCAACTCGAGTTATCCTCCAATCATTGGTGGATAACCCCTCGTTGCCCAGCTGAATGAGTTCCAGAATCTCATTAGGCTCGGATGGTCCGGCTGGTACCCAGGCCCAGGTTTGTGGCCTGCTAGGGAGCTCGTCCCTATGCACAGCAGCCAAGTCTGACCCGGCCGCAGCTGCCCCATAGAAACGATTGCCTCCTTATACAGCGTAGCTGAGCGCTCGTCGGCGCAGGAGACTAGCTTCACCATACCTTGATGCCATCCGGTATCGCGTATTACCGGTGCAGGGCCAGGATGCTTCTCCATTATCCCTTAGTACACCCTGCACAGTCCCATCAGGACAGACTTCCAATTATCTGGAGATATATAACAGTCAGGGTTGCCCCTATCCAGCACTGCCAGCGTGAAGTGCTCCTTGGCCGCTTCGCTGTAGGTCTGAGAAGGCAGGGATGCAGGCTGAGGGGGAGATGGGTTCGAGGTTTTGTGCCTCTTGGATTCACTCGAGGTGTTATCCAAAGATCGATGTCTTTTCGAGGTGTTGGTGGTGTGAGTCCCGCCGCTATTTCCTGTTTTGCGCTTGCTTCTAGCGGCGAGAATCCCTTTTGCCCATTCTAGTTTGGTTTTTTGCTCCACCGTCAGCTCATTTTCGGGGATGGTTCCGAGCTTATCGACGATTTTCGGCGCAGCTCTACGGTCCCGTTGAGCCCTGATGGATTGAGCAACCTTCTTTAAGGCTTTGGAGCATCAGGGGTGCCGATGCGAGTCATTTGCCCCTGACTCTGCTGAAGCGGAAATAGCGCAAGGTGCAGGCTCGGACGTCGAGGGCCTGTCCGTAGAGGACTTTGCGCCCACGTCCTTGGCCTGTTGTGGAGTGCCCGGAACGGGCCTAGGGAGAGGGGCCGCCTGCGTGCCTTCCACCGGTTTAGAACTTCTCTCGGGGGGTTTGCTCATACCGATGTCTCCGGGGGTAGGCTTGCCCACAGGGGGTATAGCTTTTCCCTCAGACGGTGCAGGTGACCTGAAAGAGGGTTGGTGGGACCGTTTAGGTCCAATCGGTGCCGTCAAAGCGGTTTCCGAGGTTTTGGACTTCGTTTTCTTGCCGTGCCCGACGGCAGCACTTATACCCGTGCGGAAATCCGAGGCTCTTTTAAAATTATTCATCATCAGTGTCTTTGGTCACCTACTCAGATGAGACCTTTCGGTGACCGTAAAAAGTTGAAGGGGAAAAGAACGGTCGACTACGGCAGAGCCCCTTGCCGCAGCAAGTACACCGTTACTCCCGGAGGCGGACAGGTATCCGGGAGGCGCTGTTAGAATACAGTCGGAAAGCCCCCTGACTGCAAACCATCCAATGGGCACGGTGACGCATGACACCCTGGATTAGGGGGAGAGGGAATATTTGACTCCCTCCGGGTCTAGATCCGTAGTGATCTGTGAAAACAGGGTCACCTCTTGAAGGATGCCATATCGCGCACTATGGTCTTGATGTGGGAGTGGCTAGGCACACGGGATCGTCCACGTGCTGTGTTACGCTTCTTCCACACCCTGCATTTTTGGCTCGACCCCGACAGACTGCTTTGGACTCGGGAAAAATCGGTTAGACGTTTATAGCGCCAAACAAGAAGAATAAGAAGAACTTTGTGCGTACCAGATGCATTTGCTCAAGCAAGGATTGTACCAGACCCATCAGGAATGAATGTCTTGTCTGGCAAAAGATTCCGTTGGTTATTTTTATGTAGCTTGCTGACTTTAGCTTTTACAAATTGGACAGATATGGGAACATTGTACTTTCTTTCAAAGCCAAAATATTTGTGTAAATCATTTTTAGGTACTCGCACTGTTTTAAAGTTTGCCGTTTCCCAAGTCCGGCTTCTATATTTCTTATCTTTACACTTGCTTTCATTTTGACTAATTCTGATAACAGTTGATTTGTTTATTTTAAACTAAATAAACATCACTTTAACTGAAACACCACTTTTTAGTTTTTCCAGAATACTGGTAAGTGTGGCATGCATAAACAAAGATAGTTATAGGTATTGAGGTAAAATTGTTTTGAAGTTGCACTTATAAAGGTTACAATTTTTTTATTTAAAGAGTTGCATTAATCAAGGAATTCCACGTATAGAAAGTTGCGGTTACCGTGTACGCACTGTAAATACTTTTGATCGGATAAACAGAAATTAGGTTACGAAAAGTTTTAAGGCTCAACCTTTGAAAGTCCAGATTTTGAGGGTGTGTTAAAAATTCTAAGTATGTATATTTTGTGAGCTTCACTAGATCTATAACTTTAATAGTCACACAGTGTTATTATACTGACGAAATCCTTGACCGTGGTACCAGGAGAGGAACGGTGCATAACGATAGGAGCTTTAGTTTGGGTTAAAGTCTCACACTGACGGGGTTAGGCTTTCGATGCTTCCTCCTCAGAAAAAAACATATGCAGTAATAAGTTCATAAATCGACGAATAGTTCTATATCAACTTTTCTGAACTTCTATTTATGTGTTTTTGTACAACATAACTATATTGGTTACAATAAGCTATAATAAACAATTTTTTAGTAAAAATTATTGGCTTTGAAAAAAAAAAATTTGTACGAGGCCCCTAAATTTCGTTCTGGCTACGCCCATGGCTCAGAGCATTCCTAGGAGCAATATTAATTTTTATCAAATATAACATTAAACGGTGGTTCTAATACATTTTTTATAATTATTAATCTGAGTAAATAGATTATATTACATTTTTTTTTAATATTTCTTAGGTTTCTTTAATTTTTGCTGAAAAGGAACCACGCATGAAAGAAATTGTAAGCTTCCTAAAATTTCACTTCAGGAAACTTTATGCCCATAAAGGATACCACCACAGCTTTTTGACTTGATATACTGAGGTAACGCGAACCAAGCGAAGGCGTGCAGCTAGACGACGTGTTTAAATTTCTATCTCTTTAAAATTCAATTCCAACTCTGTTCAAATTCAAATTTTTTTTTTGGGTTTTGGGTAAGTTGGCCGATTCATAGAAAACCACCCCCAGGTTACTTCTCTGCTTTCTAAATATGTATATCTCTTAGTAAGTTATCTTCAAATTGTTGTGTCTATACGTAGCTCCACTGATGCGCGTATAGTAATATCGCTCAAGACCAGAATATCGGGCAAAAGCTTCTGCTTATCTTTGTATCATGCACCATTGGCCAAAACTATCATCATGTCCACTTTCTTGCCGCTGGGGATGGGACTGAAGTGATGCCATGTCAGTCATACTGGTGTGCTGGGCACAGCACCTTGAACCAAGAGGGGTACTGGGTATAGAACAGGAGTCTGCGGTTGCCAGCCGTAGTTTGTGTGGCGCCCGCGGGCTGCAGCTCCCATGCGCAGACGCCCGCACCGACGTTTGCCAAATCTACTGAGAGATGCCTCGGAAGACATCCTGAGCGCAGAGGAGGACGTGCTCCTGTCTTCCAGTCAGGACACTACACGCTGTTCGATAATAATACCGGTGAGCGCTAAGCCTATCGATCCCGACAATACCCTATCTCCTTCAAAGGCAGCGCTCCTCTGGGGTGGCGCTCAAGTCGAGGTACAGCAGGGCTATCTTCATTCTTGACAAGATTGCCAAAAATCTAGCGGCCTGTACTGTACACCCCAAGGATGAGAAAGACAGTCGCAGGTGCAATGAAGTGGTGGAGGAGTACAAGAGGTACTTTACTTCAAAACCAACAATGAACCGTGTGGCAGTTAAACGTAGACCTAAGGAGGAGTCTACAACAGAACCAGCTGGAAAAATTGCGGACACGAAAAGCTCGCCCCAGCAAGAAGAAACGTTGGCGAAACGACGATACTGTGAGGTGGCCAGGGATCACCTTCAGGTCGCGCTTGTCGACGAAGCCACAGGCAGCGGTAGGCCTGTTCAGGAGGTGGGTCGAGATCAAGTCGAAACTCTCTGAACGGGTGGGCGGCTACCTGTTTGAAAATCCGGACCACCCTATTCCAGGACTTGACTTCAGTGAGTCTCTGAGGGATTGTCGGATTTTCAGATGTAGAGATGAGTTCTAGAGGGAATTCCTCGGCAAGTGCGTAGCCGAGTTCAGCAACGCTTGGGAGGGTTTGAAGTTCAAACTAATCCCTGCCGAGGATGTATCTGGGAAACCCAGAACCAGCATTTTCCTGCCAAAGATGGCTATGGACAGCGACAAGCTGATCCGTTTCCTGCAACGGCAGAATCCGAAGATACCCATGAGTAACTGGGTAGTCATTCGTGCAGAAAAGCCTCTAGAGGACACGCAGAGTTCTTCGTACCTTCTAAGACTTAACGAAGAAGTATTGTGCCATTGCGAAAAATGAACAACAAGCTGATCTTCCGGGTGAGAACAGCTAAGCTAAAAATATTCCGCTTCAATGAGCCGATTCCAGAGACTGATATCGAGGATGCAAATATGAGGATGGGCGACCAGGTGGTGGCAGGCACAGGGCCAGTGGACAATGCCGATAAAGTCGATGAAGGTGGTACAGCCAAATCTTAGGCACTCTAAGGCCGCTTCGGATAAGCTCCTTGCCTTCCTAAGGGAGGAAGACATCGATATCTCGCTCATACAGGAACCTTGGGTAAGGGATCTAGAGGTTAAGGGACTCACCGATGCCCGCTACAACCTCTTCTACGCTAGTATATCAGGTAAACCCCCTCGAATCACCGCGAATACTCTTTGAGTTAAATATTGCGGCGGATACGCCTACTCTCTTTAGAAACCCTTGTAAAACTGATTGGGACTTATTTACCGACGCAAGAAATTTCTAACCCTGGCAACGAACCGAGCGGACCAGTGGATATGGAGGAAGTGTGCCCTGCGGATGTATCTGACACCGCGACGGAGTCTGAGAGCGATACGTGCTCAATCTCCGCTTACGTAGGGTCGGTCTACAGCCGCTGGGCCACACTACCAGAGGACCAGCTTCTGGCTTCAGAACCGGAGGAGCTCGATTGCACTATCGTAGCTCCCCAAGGTGAGGAAGCCTGAAGCGATGGACGAGGACCCTCCCCCGGACTCCAATAATGGTGCAACTGCTACAGATTAACTTGCACCACTCTAAGGCGGCTTCGGCTGCCCTACTTCTACACCTCGGCAACAAAGCAGAAGATACTCGTTCTTATCCAAGAGACCTTGGATCGTCAAGAACAAGGTTTGCGGTTTAAACTCTGGCGCCTACCAGGTGGTCTCAGCACCAGTCACAGGTAGGATTCTAGGTTGTATTCTAATTAAAAAGAATCTATCTTATTTTCTACTCTCTCAGTACATGACGAGGACACCGTTTCTGTCAGCGTGCAGCTGGGACGAAAACCATCTGGATAGTGTCCTCATACATGGGCACAAGACTGTCAAGACTTTCCGCCAAATCGACTACAGGGCGTGGTGAATCAGGCCAACTAAAGGCAGTGTTGGCACTAATAGATTGATTTTTTAATCAATTAGTTAATTTGATGAAATTCAATCGAATTACGTAATCATGATTTAATTTAATCTGATTAAATAGTTAATCGTAACCGTGATTAAAAAAAATTAATTATGCTGGAATTGTCTTTTGCAAACAAGGTCAGTTAATCGGGTGATGGATAAGTCGGTTTCCCTCATCAATCTAAGCAATTTGGTGTGCATTTTGATTTTGATCTATTACCAGCAGACGTTATTAAAACTAGGTTTTATATCTCTCTGCACATGTGCCATGGGTTGTCAAACTTCCCAATTTATGTTATACAGATATAATTATTATTTGTTTATATAAGTATTATGTGTTTTTCATAAGCGGCAAACAGAAAAGAATAACCGTATATGGTGTTTTATTTAAAATGCAGACAAACTAGACCACTTAATCATTTTTTTTTATCGGATTACCGATTGATGATTAAAATTAATTAATCGTAATCACAACCGACGATTAACAATTAAAAAAATTGAACCATTAATCATACAGAGGATTACGATTAATTAATTTTATCGTTAATCGCGATTAACATAGCGTAATTTTTAATCGCTAATCAGATTAAAATTTTGCCAACACTGACTACAGGAAGCTTCCTATGGTCACTCGGGTCTAACGCAAAACTCTCACCATGTTTTATGGGTCTCCAGCGACATCAACCCACGAGGTGAGTCACTACTCGACTTTATTCTTAGTTCTGATCTATGTATAAGCAACTCTTCAAATAAGCCCACGTTTATAACTTCCACAGATAGGAAGTTCTGGACATCATGCTAGTCTCAAACTACTTCTCTGAGTACGTCAGGGAGTGGCTATGTCTTAAGTGAACATTCATTCTCCGATCATCAATATATTTCCTTTAAGCTCTCCCGAAGAGCCCCACTCTTTCGTGTTACAGGAATATGAGGCGGACCGATTGGACCAAATATAAAATGGAGCTCTCGGTAGCCCTAGAACTTCTCTCGGTATGCAAGGCATACCGTTAACAACTGAGGAAGGCATCGTCCAGCGACAAAGTCTGTTTCTCTCGGTGAGCTGGACTCATCGTCAAAGATCGATGAAGCCGTAGACCTTGCCACCAAGCCTGCGACATAGCATTCAAAGATTCCTGCCCAGCAACACGTCCAAGGGGCAAAAGCAGACCCCAATGGGGGAATCCCGGAGATCTACCGTCTATGGCAACCTACAGGATGCCTAGCTTTTAATCTAGCGAAACAAACTGGATCTTGGCAACCCTACAAGGATGCTCTGAAAGCCTTTAGGAGTTCAGTACGAATAGCTCAAAGGGAATCTTGGAAAACTTTCTGCGGCAACATTGAGGAAACCTCGAAGGGCAACCGACTACGGAAGGTCCTATCAAAAACTCCGGTTGCCCCAAACTATATCCAAAAACCTGATGGTGAATGGACCTCTTCTTGCAGCGAAATGCTAGATGTTCTCATGGACACCCACTTCCCGGAGTGTATAACAGAACCAAAGGCAGACGCGACAAATCAGATGACTTATCTTCCACAGCACTCAGTAGAGAGCATAGTGCACAAGAAAAGGTGAAATGGGCGATCAAGACCTTTAAACCCTATAAATCTCCCGGGCCGGACGGCATATTCCCTGCCGAAATTTAGCAGGCAGTTGACCTTTTATGCCCACTAGAAGATGGACAAAGGCTAGGGTAATCTTCATACCGAAAAGTGGAAGGGTCTCTCACGTCAAACCCAGTGACTTCAGGGGAAATAAGCCTAACGTCCTTTCTTCTTAAAACTCTAGAAAGACTTCTTGACGCCCACATCAGACAGCGCCTTTCTTCTGAGGACGTGTCGGAGTGTCAACGTGCTTATTCTAAGGGAAAATCCGTGGACACTCCGCTCCACGAAATTGTGTCCAAAATTGAAAAAGGACTCGCCTTTAAGGAATTTACCTTAGGCATCTTTCTTGACATAGAAGGCGCCTTTAACAATATTCTTCCAGAGGCCGTGGTGGGCTCACTTTCCCAAGTGGTGCTGGAGCGGCCTCTGGCGGAGCTTATAAGACTTCTCCTTGAAAGAAGAATTAACTCGTCAGAGTTGGGGGGTGCGTCGATAACCAGGCATGCAACGAGAGGTACTCCTCAAGGAGGAGTTCTCTCCCCACTACTCTGGAACCTTACAGTAAACTCAATTCTGATGAGACTGCAGAGTACCGGATGTCACGTCGTAGCGTATGCCGACGACATTGCACTCACAGTCACGGGCAAGCATCTCCAAACGCTAAGCGAACTTTTGCAAAGCGCTCTCTGTCCGTGAACAGCTGGTCGAGGGAGTGTGGACTTAAAGTTAATCCCACCAAGATCAAAATGATACTTTTCACGAGGAAATATAAGATACCGTCTTTTCAGCCCCCTCCCTAAACGAAGTAGGACTTACACTCTCCAACGAGGTTAAATACCTCGGCTTAATACTCGACAGGAAGTTGGACTGGAGGCGGAACATTTCGGAACGATCCAGGAAAGCCATTACCGCCATTTAGGCCTATAAGGCAGCGGTAGGGAAACGATGGGGTCTGAAACCACACATAATACACTGGATGTATACGGCGGTTGTCCGACACATCCTTTTCTATGGGATTACCGTATGGTGGCCGGCTCTAGAAAAATCCCCTTACAGAGGCGTATTGGACCGACTACAAAGGGCGGCAACCATGGTAATTACGGGTGCCCTGCCCTCTACTCTCAGTAGGGCTCTGGGGACTGTTTTGAATCTTTTCACTACCGATCTTTACTGTAGATATCAGGCCAGCTGCAACGCAACTAGACTGAATGCAGCTCATACATGGAGAGGCCATATGTTCGGTCACTCAAAAATTCTGAGCACTATTCCAGCAACCTTACGTAAGCTGGATTACATTAGTCCACATCTCTGCTTCGAAAACAGGTTTTCTACCAGAATTCCTAACAGAAGCAACTGGGTAAATCGCTAGGACTTAGATCCAGGACCTACCGCTATCTTTACGGACGGGTCAAAGCTCGACAATAAAGTTGGAAGCGGAATATACTCCAAAGAACTCTCGCTAAACCTAAGTAGGCGGCTCGCTGACCACTGCAGCGTTTTTCAGGCGTAATCAACAGCAATAAGGGAGGCCGACCTATGGCTTAAAAGTGGCACAAATTGTCCACAATCCGTCACTATTTATTCTGACAGCCAAGCAGCGATTAAAGCTTTTCAGTGCAGTAACACTTCCTCAAAGGTGGCTGCCGAATGCAGAAGTACCCTAAACGAGCTTGCCGCGAAAGCCACCATTAACGTGGTAAGGGTACCCGGGCACAGTGGAATTCCGGGAAACTGCGCGGCAGATGAGCTGGCGAAGGGGGGAACTCAACTACGCTCAGCAAACTCTGCGCTCGATGCAGGCGTTCCCCTGTCCTCGAGTAAGCATCAACTGAAATCTATTTTCATTAAATTGGCCAACGAACGTTGGGCGAAAAAACAACATGTTCTGTTGCAAAACAGATCTGGCCAATTATAAACGAAAAACGATCTAAAACTCTCATACAAATCGACCGCCCCAATATTAGCACAGTTGTAGATATAGTTACAGGACACTGCCTAATGGGAGCGCATGCTAGGCGAATGGGTTATCCCGCAAACGATTTCTGTCGTGTCTGCAGGGACGAGGAGGAGGTGGAGAGTGTAGAACACTATCTCTGCCACTGCCCCGCTCTGACAAGGTCAAGACTTGCTATTTTTAGTCAACATACTTTTCGGTGTTTAGCCGATCTCGACTCCGCGTCCTTCAACAATACGTTAAGGTCACACGATGGTTTTATCATTTGGGAAACTAAAGGAAATGAACAAGAGCTCGTTCATAATGGCATCACAATGGGTTAAAAAGGCATAAGTGTGTCTCTCTGCCGGTTCGTGCGGAGTGACAACCACCGTAATCTAACATAACCTTGGGCTGCCCACACTCCTCCGGCAACACGGAAAGGGGCTTTCCATTACATCGGTTTTTGGGTATTTTCGCAAAGATATCAAGAATTTAATTATAATACTTGCCGGGGATGTTAAGAAACGTATATATTTGCATTATTTATCACTTTTTCACTTTATTAGTAATAGTATTTAACTAACTAAAAATATCAAGAATTTAATTATAATACTTGCCGGGGATGTTAAGAAACGTATATATTTGCATTATTTATCACTTTTTCACTTTATTAGTAATAGTATTTAACTAACTAAAAATATCAAGAATTTAATTATAATACTTGCCGGGGATGTTAAGAAACGTATATATTTGCATTATTTATCACTTTTTCACTTTATTAGTAATAGTATTTAACTAACTAAAAATATCAAGAATTTAATTATAATACTTGCCGGGGATGTTAAGAAACGTATATATTTGCATTATTTATCACTTTTTCACTTTATTAGTAATAGTATTTAACTAATTTGTTGTTAAATTCTTTGCAGTTTCACTAGCAAAGTTTCATATAAAAAGAGCACTTAACACTTATATTTTCATAAATGCAATGTTCACGTGTATGCTCTATACATTAAGGGCCTTATTCTGTATCACGAACGATAGGCAGAACGAACGATTCGTCTGAAGACGACAACCTCTCTAATTGCGATTTTAAACTCTATCGGTCGTCTTCGTCTTGCTTTTCGTACATTACGTTGCAATGGTCTTGGTTGCGTTCAAACCGGCTAAAATGATGCCGCCGGACTAATTTTCGAAGCATTCCTTTGCAGACGAATCGTTCTTGTTGCATATCGTTCGTGATACAGAATAATGACCTGTTTTTTCTTACGCATTTAGCTCTAACGACAAATGAATACATACACAAACAAATTTTTGGTTATGGTTAAAACAATTCAAGTTTTTGTATTGAATTTTTGGTTTAAAATGTATTTTTTCCTTTTCAGTAGGGTTTTTTGAATATTATCTTTTCCGTAAGGATTGATCGTAATAGATACGGATCTGAATGAGCGACTGGAACACGGCTCTTCGTCAAAAGCATACGATTTTGAACTCGCGTAAATGTACTGTGGCGAATACTGCGGCAACACAAAGCGAACAACGAGAAATAGGCAGAATGTTCGAGGAAGGACTTAGAATGTTCCACAAAGAGCGGTAAACTTCAGCCAGCGCAGGTATATAAGGGCGCCGCCACAGCGAAGTGAGTTAGTTACGAGTTACGAGTCAGCAAGCTACAAGTAAAGTGAGCGGAGAAGTGAGTTGCGAATAAACAAGCTATAAGTTTAATTGTGTTAACAAGTAGTAAAGCGTTGTTATTGCTTTAACAAGTATTGTAAAGTGTTTTTACTGTGTTAGCAAGTATTGTAAATTGATTGTTGTACAATAAAGTTAATTGTACTACAATTTGGTCATCGTTAGCATTTATTTAACAATCCAGCTATACGAGCCCGAGTATATTTGGGAAATCCCTCAAGGTTTCAAGGATAATCGTAACAATTGGTGTCAGAAGTGGGATTGTTAAATAAATCCCGAAGGAGAAACTACTAAAAATGGCGAAAATTCAGGACTTAAAAATTGAGGAGCTGAAACAGGAGTTGGAGAAGCGTAATTTGGCCACCTCCGGAAGACAAGTGGAATTGTTATCCCGGTTGCGAGAGGCTATGGAAGCTGAAGGCATCGACGTGGACAAATACGACTTCCAAGGTAAACCCGACGATAGATCCGCAAAGGACGAACAGAAGGATGAGGCTGCATGTTCGTCGAAGGATGTGCAACATACATCCGGGAAGGTTGAAGAACAGCAAAAGGCTCCTTCGTCATCAACAGTTATGGACATGAACACGTTATTGGCTGCCATGTCACAGATGATGCAAACACAGGATACACGCATGTCAGAGATGTCATCACAGCTGTCATCTCAGATGCAAACACAGTCGTCAGATGTTTCATCGCAGATACAAGCGCTGGAGACACGTATATCAGCAGCGGTATCAGCACAGATGTCATCCCAACTAGAAGCACAGGATGCAAAGATTGTACAAATACAGGAAAAAATCGAAGAGAGACAGGACAAAGTCGAGGCTAAGATGGGCGAGTTAGAAGGTCGACTCCGAGACTTGCAGTTGAATCGTCCAACCGCTTGGACGAACGCTCCCAAGGTAAAAACTCCATCTTTTGACGGCACGACTCCTTTCCAGGTCTTTAAGCTCCAGTTCGAGAAGACAGCTACAGCAAATCGTTGGAGTATGGAGGATAAATCCGCGGCGCTCCTAAGTAGATCAGCCTACAAAGCACATCGCGTGGAAGTGGAAACGAAGTGGTGACGAAAACGTCGACAATGATGTTTAACCGGCAAGTAGTCATAACCAGACATTGAACAACCGGCCCTAAGTGTAGTAGTGGAACAAATATTTGCATATTGCCTGATAATACTGAAGTTCACTTCAGTTTTGAAGCCCAAATTAGAAGTTCGTCATTAAAATTATAATTTTTTCTTCATAGTACGACAAGTTTACATAAAATTGTTTTACGTAAAGTTTTTCTTTGTTTTGACAAATGAACAATTGCTCCACAATACACGTCTTGTATATAAATTTTTTGCGATTCTAAATATATCACCTCAGAAATTAATCAAAACAGTGCAGTATAACTTAACTAATCAAGTGCTGCCAACATTTGGCTACAGATGAAATTTTACTAAAAAGTGTTGGGTAGTAGGAGAGTAGAAAGCACTTGAAATCACGGTTGCCACTTTGGTAAAATGTTACCAAAATTGGTAACTTTTTTTCTCTTTGGTAATTTGGTAGCTTCCGATCTAATTTTGTAACTTTCAGACAAAATAATTAAAAACATTAAAATATTTTTGAATATCATACAATATCTGCGGCAGAGTTACATACACACAGCTAATTTCTTATTGAATGAATTTGTTTTTGCTAGGGTCATGGTGTAGGTTGCAGTCTTTGAAATTTAGAAGACTATTATTTTAGTTTTTCCACCAAAAAATTATTGGGTTGTTCACATTTGCCTGGTTATCAGGTTATCTGGTAATGTGGTTATATTTTTTACTCAGTTTACAACAATAACATATACTACAGAATAATAATTTTTAACCAGATAACCTGATAACCAGGCAAGTGTGAACAACCCATATCTAAACGACATGCAGTTAAATATAAGTCAGGATTTTAATATTAACCCTTCGGAGGGCGCGCTTTGAAAGTTATACGAGAGGGCGCGCCGCGGTAATTTAGCCGTAAGGTGTATCTCAAAGGCTGACTGCATTTTTTTTATTTATGTCGAAAAATCATTAAAGTAAAACATTTGAATAATTTGTGTTTATACTGAAACATATAATAAGCATTTATTTTTTGAATTTTTATGCGTCATCATCAACAGTGGTATTGGTACATTCTACACATTGTGAAATATGCTTGCAATGTTTTCTGCAAACATTTTTGTTACAATTAATACAACAAATTTTTGTCTTATTATTCCTGGTACATATTCCCGGTTTCAATTTCTGTTTCGTAGCTGGTTCGCTTCTATATAAGTTTAAAAACATCTCCTTTTTTGTTATTGTTGTTTCCGAAAAATTACACTGAAGATGGCACAACGCCGAAACCGGTTTGTCTCCAAACAAATTTGAAAAGGCATGACGGAAATTCGTTCTAAAATACATCATTTAAAAACATCATTTTTTCGATAAAACCTAAGAAAATGAATATCATAATAACTACAGTGTGTACGCCAGCTATTCGCAAAGTATAATTTTAAAATTACACATGACAAAATACTTAAAAAATAAAAATTTTGATTTAGACCCTTATCACATACTCACATTTCCAACTATCTTAAACAAAATTTTGCGAGTTTCATTAAATTTTTTTTTTGGTACACGGAATGGCGCGACGCAGCAATTCTGCCGCATCTATGAGACACCAAATTTCAAATAAAAATATCAACTGAACGATACAATGCAGCAAGTAACATCCAACTGGGAACCATGCTGCATCTCAAAACTTACAAAGCCACTAAGTGGCAGTGCCCGGCTACTACAATTAGTATTTGAAAACCACAAATTAAAATTTTTGCGGCTAATTTGCCGCAGTGCACCCTCCGAAGGCTTAATCTGTGGAATAATGAAGCTATCCTTGCCTCAAAAGAGATTTACTTTCGTACTATTTACATAGCAGTTTACTTGAAATGTTAAAGTTATTTTATTATTTTAAAGTTTAGTTAAAATTGCTTTAAAAAACAGAAGAATTTGTCATAAAAGATGTTTAAATTTAATCAAATAAAAATACAAGGAATTAGTTCAAAGGGGTGAAAATCTTTAAATCAATGACTTCACTGGATCACTAGTTTTAATTTTTGTTCTGATTCCGAAAGTCGAGTATTTTTTTTTCCTGTGGACAAGTTTTCAAGATATTTGCATTTTTTTTTTTATTCAGCTAAAAAAGTGGTTCCACTTTAGAAACTGTACTGAAAATAAAAATAGGTTTTTTCGCTTGTAAAAAAAGGTGGATGTATTTTAAAGTAACTTTGAACAGTTTTGGACAGGTTTTTCACATTTAACTTCTACAGCGTAAGGCCGGTTAATTGGGGAAAAAATTATAAAAATAAAAGAGATTTGTTAATTCTTTTGTGATGAAGTCAAGCTACTAACAAAGATAATCGATAGATAAATAAGACAGTTGTGTGGCAACTTTCTTATAAGCTCGAAAGTGTAAATGTAACGTCCATTGATTATTACAAAAGAAAAAAAGGCTCTTAATACTTTTGGTAACTTTTTATTAATATTTTTAAAATATATTGGTTCCATTTTTTTCTAAGTGTGTGGCAACCGTGCTTGAAATTGTATTGTTATTCCACCACACCTGATATGGCAACCTAGCGTATGGCAACACTTCTTATTCTTCTGTAACCGTCGATATTGGCCGAGTTCAACAAAGCACGCCAGTCGTTTCTCTTCTGTGCCAACTGACGGCAATTGTAAACGCCAAGTGAAGCCAAGTCCTTCTCCACCTGATATTTCCATCGCAGTGGGGGCCTCCCTCTTCCTCTGCTACCACCAGCGGGTTCGAGTTGAATACTTTCAGAGCTGGAGCATCGCTGTCCATTCGAACGACATGGCCAAGCCAGCGGGGCCGCTGTATATTAATTCGCTGCATTATGTCCATGTCGTTGTAAAGCTCATATAGCTCATCGTTCCATCGTCTGCGGTACTCGCCGTCGCCAACGCGTAAAGGCCATAAATCTTCCGCAAAATCTCTCTCTCGAACACTCCAAGGGCCGCCTCATCGGATGTTGTCATTGTCCATGCTTCTGCGCCATATATCAGCACGGGCATGATGAGTGACTTATAGAGTGTGGTTTTCGTACGTAGAGAGAGGACTTTACTCCTGAATTGCCTACTCAGCCCAAAGTAGCACTTGTTAGCTATTGCGATTTTGCGTTGGATTTTCATGCTGACATTATTATCAGTGTTAATGCTAGTTCCCAAGTAAACGAAATTCTCTACTTTCTCGAAATTATAACTGTCAACAGTGACGTGGGTGGCAAGGCGCGAATGTGCTGACTGTTTGTTTGATGACAGGAGATAATTCGTCTTGTCCTCGTTTACCACCAAGCCCATTNAATTCTCTACTTTCTCGAAATTATAACTGTCAACAGTGACGTGGGTGGCATGGCGCGGATGTGCTGACTGTTTGTTTGATGACAGGAGATACTTCGTCTTGTCCTCGTTTACCACCAAGCCCATTCGCTTTGCTTCCCTATCCAACTTGGAAAAGGCAGACTTCGCGGTTTTTGTTACCGACGATGTCGATGTCATCGGCATAAGCCAGCAATTGCATGCTCTTGTAGTAAATTTTTCCTGAGCGGTTCAGCTCTGCAGCTCTAATTATCTTCTCCAACATCAGATTAAAAAAGTCACATGAAAGGGAGTCACCCTGTCTGAAACCCGGTTTGGTGGCGAACGGCTCGGAGAGGTCTTTCCCAATTTGACGGAGCTGGTGGAATTGCTCATCATCATTTTACGCAGCCGTATGAGTTTTGAGGGGATGCCAAATTCAGACA
>NW_016160864.1:0-739 GCF_001687245.7 Rhagoletis zephyria | reverse complement strand
TATTGCTCAACGTCATTTTACACAGCCGTATGAGTTTTGAGGGGATGCCAAATTCAGACATAGCGGCGTATAGGCAACTCCTTTTAGTGCTGTCAAAAGCGGCTTTAAAGTCGACAAATAGGTGGTGAGTGTCGATCCTTTTCCCGCGGGTCTTTTCCAAGATTTCGCGTACTGTGAATACCTGGTCTATGGTGGATTTGCCAGGTCTAATGCCACACTGAAAAGGCCCAATAAATTTATTGGCGGTGGGCTTCAGTCTTTCACACAATACACTCGATAAAACCTTGTAACCTATGCTTAGAAAGCTGACCCCGCGGTAGTTGGAGCAAATGGTGGCGTCGCCTTTCATGTGGATTGGGCAGAGCACACTTAAATTCCAGTCGTCGGGCATGCGTTCATCTAACCATATTCTGCACCAGAGTTGATGCATGCACCTTATCAACTCCTCGCCGTCGTACTTGAATAAGTCGGCTGGCATTCTGTCAGCTCCAGCAACTTTGTTGCTTTTCAGCCGCGTTATTGCTATTCGTACCTCGTCATAGACAGGCGGTTGAATATCGACTCCGTCATCATCAACTGCGGGCTCGGGTTCTTCTTCTCCACAACTTTCCGTGCTGCTACCATTCAGTAGTAGTTAACATCGGTAACTAGGTCGCCATTGTTGTTCATACAGGAGTACGCCCTAGTCTTGAAACCAAGAGGCGGGCGCGTGTCTTGGCTCCGTATTTGGGCCTCGGAG
>NW_016160863.1:21165-58370 GCF_001687245.7 Rhagoletis zephyria | reverse complement strand
TTTACCTTACTAGAAGAGGGCAATTTGTAATGACGCTTTATATAGGGTTTCAATCATCATATTTTTGTTGCTATGGATTTCCTTAGAGCTGGGTTATAACATTCAGTTATGTTTGTCTACATATATTAAAACGCAGCAGAAATTAAATATTTTTCAAAAGTTTAATAACTCTCCATTTATTGCAGGATACTATTTTTTTTATTGTAGTGACGAACAATTAATTAAACGTCAACTATCTAAAAACGCTTCCATAATATTATTTTGCTACTTTCTTATAATCCGCGGCTTACACATTTTTTTTTCTAGCATTTCAAAACATCATAAACACTATGCTGCAACGCAAGGTTGGGAGGATGTGCAATTATATTTTGCTGTACCATTGCCATCACCGCGCTGCAGCGCCTGCAAAAAAAAAAAACTAAAAAAAAGAGCAACATGAGGCAGCACAGCAACAGCGCCGCCTGGTGTAGCAACAAATGGGAAAAGTGAAGCGGAAAAATTGAAATGCAACCGATCCGGTGGCCATTTTTCATTGAACCGTATTTTTCATGCGGTTTTAGCATACATTACCAATGCAAAAACAACTACAATAACCAAAAAAGAGTTGTGACATCAAAATGAAAATTATACAAAAAAAAAAATTGAAATGATATTAAAGCAGCGGTAAAGACCAAGTACAAAACCAGCGCCGCGTTAGTTGGCTTGTCGAAGTGGTATTTATTCTTCACTCCAAGGTGGGACAGGAAAGCACCGGGTGTTGCCACATAAATTTTTTTATTTTTTTTAGTGCAGCACAATCGCGGCTAACCGCTATCGAAGCGCTGAAGGAGTGTGTAAGTGGAGGGAATAGATCATAAACAGGTTTTTTTCCTTTGCTATTTCTGCATTGTTTTTTTGTTGGTTGGACCGCTACCACTGCAGCGGAGAAGCTGCTGTGCGGTGAAATAAAGTACGTGAACTAGCTATTAGGTACTAGTACTTGGCTATTATTGCCCGGATTTGGAGTTGCCTCTGCGATGGCTTTTCACTACTTTTTTTTCGCTGATCGAATTGCTGGTTGTTGAGTTGTTGTTGTTGGTTTTGTTGCTAGTTGTTGCCCTTATTGACACTGCTGCCGCGATTTGCGATTTACTGTAGCATTCTCTGTATGTTCATACATGCATATTTTTTCAATAAACCCAACTTACTGGTTGTGCTGATTGTAGTCGTTGCAAGCTGATGTTGGCAACAGCTGTTGCTCTAACTGTAAGGCAATCTTTCGGCTGGTTGCACACCCTATGTACTATGTAGATACTAGTCATAACCAAGTATATACTATGTGCTTGTGATTACGAGGGAAGTTTAAAAAGTTCATGGAATCAAGAAGTAGCTGAGGGGGTTGCGGAATTGCACATATGTACCGTGTGAAAAATTTTATGTTCCGCTTTCTCGAGGTAATCAAAAGAAACGCCTTAAATTAAAATTAGTTACAAACGTAATTTTCTCATGAAAAAAATATTTTTTTGAATTGCCTTTTACGGCTAAAGTAAAAGGCAAAAATGTATATTTTGGACTATGATAAAACAAACTCCTCATTTGTTTTTAGTTTTTAATACTTTTTTCGCAGTTTTCTTGGAAATTTTCGGGTACTTCAGGGAATTTTCCGCATTTTTTTGAATTTAATTTACCAATTTTCTGGAGTTGCGGTGAATTTCCTGGTCTTACATAACATTAAATTTTTTCCCTTTGAGATCTTTTGTTTTGTTTTTAGAAGTTTTCGAATTTTTGGGATTTTTTTTTTTTGAAAATTGTCCGTATATTTTAAAAGTTTTTATGTCTAAATGTTGAAGTTTCGGCATATTTTTCGGTAATTTCTTGCTATAATAATAGCTCCAAACCTTTACTTTCCAGTTTAGAAATACTATAAAACTGGGCCTTTACTCATACAATATCAGAGAATTTCTTAATTAAATTGCTACCCTAAACTGAAATAGGCATACTTATATTTCGACATTTCTTTTTCGCCGCGCTCGTCTGGTAAAATCAAATTGGATAAAAATCCACGAAGACCAAGCTCGGCAAACTCCAACGACTTGCCTGCGATTTGGTTAGTAAGATAATGAGTGTAACATCCATCGCGGCTCCCAAGTTAGCACACGCATTCACTCTAACAATTAAAAAACAAGAAGAAGCTTCGTGAAGATAAGCATTCTGAGGTAGAACTTCACACACTACACGAGGTCATTTCAGAGTTGATGTTAGAAATGCCTTACGCTATTAACACTCACCGAAATCAAGAAACGGGTGTACCTCATTTCCTTACCGGGTCACAATGGAATCAACACCGAATAAGTTGCAGATATTCGCGTCATGAAAGGGGCTGCAAAGGGATGCATAGACCTAGAACCCTCAATCGCAAGGTTTCTGTGCCAATACTGAAGATAACACCCAGAAAAAATCCTTTATTCTCGAAATATTAGATAAAAAAAAGTAAGTGCGCCTGTGCCATACTGGAGAAGTGAAACTTGTCTTTATACTCTATCGATAACAAAATCGATATCAACATCCACAAAACCGATAAAAATATCGATGCCATATTCGATAAAGATTTCGATAGCAAAATCGGTAATAATATTGGTAGCAAAATCGATTAGAAAATCGATAAAAATATTGATAACAAAATTGATAAAAATCAATAACAAAATCGATAAAAATATCGATAACAAAATCTATTAGAAAATCTATAAAAATATCGGTAACAAAATCGATAATCGATAACCAAATCGACAAATAATCAATAAAAAAATCGATAAATAATTGATAAAATATCGATAACGATCGAAGATCATTCTGCAACTAATTCTGCGTTTTTTTTTTATATATACATATTCAAACGTGCATTTACCTTCTAGAACAAATTCTTCGACCCTCTCCTCTCAACAATTTTTTGTTGACTTTGCTATGATTCATTTGTTAGACAAGCGAAATCTGAAAGTAAAATAAATTTATTTGACTAAAGCCAAGTGAGGTGGTTGAAAGGAAATTTCCTTGCCACTCTTCAACACCTTCACAACGCTAACTTTTTTGCATACCCTCGTGCATTTGATTGTATGTACTACGTACTTAGTAAATAAGTAGGTACATAGGTAGTATTATGTACAAATGCATGGCTAGATGTTTCGTTGAAAGTGTGCGAATGCAAATTCGAGTGCTTTAGTGGCTTTAAGCCTTTAGCGCTTATACATACTATGCAAAAGGACAGAGGCATACCCGCATATCCATTTCCATTTGAACATATTCATATGCAACTAACTCCACGTTTATTAATATCTTACGCATATATTCACGAATCCAACAGATTTAAGTGTAACCATATGTATACATACAAAAACATAGCTAAATTTAACATATAATATGCAAATTTGTAGCTTCACTAAAATTTTGCGTTTGCCCGCCAATTCAGTGGCCTTTTGCATACAATTTGCCTAGAAGTGTTAACTGCGACGGAATGCATATATATTTTTTTTAATTTTATTTTCACTTGCATTTCGCGTTTTAGTGTAAAAGCGTACCTATGTATTTTTTGTGCACTTCCAGTTGCTGTATCATGTTGCTGTAGGTATGCATGCAAAATCCAGTGTTGCAGATTTTGAAACCTTCTAAAATTTATGCAAACCTACTAATGCGCATTTGAAACTCAACTCCGAGAGCATATTCTGTATGTATGCGTTGTCTTTATTCTTTTTTTTTTTTAAATATATATTTTTAGTAAAGCGCTTTGAATTGCCGGCGTGACGAGTCAAATGTCGTAAAGTATGCAAATTGCAATGCAACACCTTTCAAATTTACCAAATATCAAAGAATATTTCTGCGGTTTTTTTTTTGGGTTTTTTTTTGTATTTGTCAACGAAATCGCGAATGTGTATAGATTTGCAAGAGACAATTGCTAAAAAAGCACTTCAAAATATAATTATTTGAAGTTTTCCGGTTGTGTAGATAAAAATGCAAATGACGCTCGTAGTTGAGTTAGATTTGGATTAGGTAACTAAAATTATTGAAACAATCATTTTCAAAATTTAGAATAGATGAGTTTAGATTAAGGCAGTGGCCTTATTCATGAAAAATTGAAAAAAAATAAATGCATCCTCTACAACTTAAGAGGAAATGAATCTAAGAATAAGAAGACGCTTAATCCAACATCGACTCTTGTCACCCTCGACCCGAAAAAAACTGCTGTTTCACATGCCTGAGATTTCGACCAGCGCTATCTGAACTGACTTAGTAGCCATCGGTCTGTGGTCTTAGTTGGCCCCCTCCGAGAACCATAATTACTAATTGCGTACACACTGTAAAAGCTCATTTTCTTACCTCTAATAGATATTGTTCTACTAAATAGAGATGACATTAGGCCACTCTACGGGTATCCAACGTGTCACGACTAACGAATAGATGATATCGGAGAGTCAGAGTGCCAAATTTGCCTTGAGGATGAGGAAACTTTCGAACACATTCTTTGTGACTGTCCAGCCTTGGTTTGACAAAGATTTACTCACTGTAAAGCCATTTTAAGACTAATTAGGAAATTGAGCATGTCTTGGATATTCTGGATTAGGGATAATCTTAAGAAATACAAATAACCTTCCAGGTCGTAGTGTCTTCTATTTAGTCATAATAGCAATAGATTGACGCCTACAAAATGTGTTAGTGTTTAGCCGAGTAGTTCCTCCTCCGATGTGTGGCGTGCGCCTTGATGTTGTCACACATAGCGGAGTCGCCTAAAGTTTTACGCCGACTACGAACGTACCTTGTATTTTTATGAGAAACTTCTTTTTATGGCAGAAATTAGATCGGAGGTTTGCCATTGCCTGCCGAGGGGCGACCACTGTTAAGAAAAAAACCTTTTTTTCTATTTTTTGTGATGTTGCTTTGACCAGGGCTTGAACCCAGGCGTTGCGGAGTGGAAGCGCGCACTGCTTACCACTATACCACAGCAGCGGAAGCTCCTTATAACTTACTCTAAATTCCAACCTACAGAAAGTACATAGGTGGTTTGCCCAAAGTTCACAGATATGTACATACATACTCACGTCTGTCTATTATAAATGTTTGCGATTTAGTTGATCTCTCAGCGAGTTCTTTGGTGGGTTGTTTAGTGGGTTGACTAGCGTGCATACGTTTTCAGAAGGGTAGTCATGTACATATGTAAGTATTTATGCATACATACATACATATGTAACTATTTTGCTTGTGGACTCCCATCGAAATTTGCGTTGCAAATTTACATGTCATAGGAAAAATTGTTCACTCACTCAAATGCCACAAAAGTGTGAAGTTTAAGCATAGGCGGGCGCGAAAAGAATGGCATGGCAGTAATTTTCATATACCACATAAAATTAGATGGTGCTAAAAGTCAGACAGACGCTACGTGAAAAGGTGTACCTACCCAACTAGCAACAACAAATATGCTGCACAAAGGGGCATGAGAAAAAAAAACAGGCCAACACAAAATACAGGACAAGCAAATATACAAGCGCAGCTAAGTGGGAGCACAAATGGGAGGTTGTCTGGAAGGTTAAGTAGATGCAAAAGCAGAGCGACACAAATGGCACTAAAACAAATTTACGAGTCACTGCGGGGCCAATGCGCTGCGCTGCGCTGCATTTGGGCGTTGCGCGTTGGGCGACGATGTTAACTGAAGCTGAAAAAGTTATTTGCATGTCGGACGTATAGAAATACATATGTATGTATGTATGTATATTGGGATGTAAATAAATTTGTATGCGGATATATGTATGTATGTATGTAGTTTGCTTCTGTGAATATTTTACCCAGTACGGCATAGCTCAAACAATTTGCACAGAAAAATTTATTTATTTCTACTTATGTATATAGCAACTAACTTCAAATTGAAGTATAATCACCCAACAGCTTAATTGAGATAAACCAAATGCTTACACTTTTGATACATGTAGTATTTGCAAATAATTCAATATTAGTTAAAAAATCATCTAACTCTAGGCAATTAACTATTTCAGCGTGAAAAGACATCTACAAAAGAAACTTACTGACTTTGAAGTGCTTTAAGCATGTAGACGAAGAAAATGACAAACGTAAAAGTAAAAACAAAGACAAATGTAAAGAAGAAGATGAGGATGAGGATACCGATAAAAGTAAGGATGAAGATAGAGAAGAAATGTATTTATAGAGGATGGATAGAGACACAGAGAATCAATCTGGGAACTATTTTAGGATTTTAGAGATTTTCGGGATTCTCGGGACTTATCGATATAATAATCGATATTTTTATCGGTTTTGTTATCGATATTTTTATCGGTTTTCTTATCGAAATTTTGATTTATATTATTATGGATTTTGCTTTTGATGTTTTCGGAACTTATCGATATAATAATCGACATTTTTGTCGATTCTGTTATCCATATCTTTACAGATTTTGTAATTGATATTTTTAACGATTTTGTTATCGATATTTTTATCAATATTGTTATTGTTTTTTTAACGATATTGTTATCGATTTTGTTACCGATACTTTGTTACCGATTATTTATCGATTTTGTTATCGATATTTTTATCGATTTTGTTATCTATATTTTTATCGATTTTGCTATCGGTATTTTTATCGATTTTGTTATCGATAATCTTATCGGTTTTATTTATTGGATATTCGGAAAACAAAATAATGAAGCAATATTAAGCGATACAAAAAATATACGGATATCCTGAAATGAAATTTTACGAACATTACTTTGTCATATGCACGAATATTCGATCCGCATTTTCGAATATACGGATAGTCCCAGCCCTATTGTATATGTATGTATATATGTAGATATGTATATGATGATACTCTGGTAAGAGGATGTTTCGGCTCTGTAATTTAATAAAGGCTTGGCACAGAAGAAAAAAATTTTTAACTTCGGGTAAATTTACAAAAAAATTTGCAAAACCATTTACAAAACAAAAATGTCCTAAAACTAATGCTCACATAAAAATTTAGCCAGTACCGTTACTTTCTTCATGATCCAATAATCGGAATTCAACCAAATTGGTATGGGACCACTCTTGAGCTAAAACAGTTCACGTGGTCCAAGGATGTCAGGTAACATATATACAAAAATATTACGATCAATTGATATGAAGCCTATTCACATTTTTGAAGTCGTTTAAAAAATAACTCACCAGCAAAAAAGAACAACAGCGAACAATTTTTATATGGAAGTCTCTGGTGAAGAGGACTAACATTTTGCATGCAACTCGCCTCTACAATTTTTGCCTGGAAATCCCCAAATAAAATACATAAATCTGGTGTGTGTGTGTGTGTGTGTGTGTACACCGGCAAACGTTGCTGTAGAGATATCACACTTAGTGGAAGTGAAGTCCGCAATAGTTGCACTTCCAAAGCAATAAGTCGAACAAGGTAAAACAGGCGAAGTGTGGCAGAGCAACAGATATCGCTGGTCCACACCAGCACCAGCCAGGCATATGCAATGGCGTCAACTGCTTCCATTTAGTAGATGCAACTTTTTGGCGCCTGTGCTTCGCGTGCGTCTGCATGCCAGCGTTGTTAAAATTATGAATGGCAGAGCAAAAGGGTTAAATACATACGTCGCACTTGACTCAGTGACACAGGCGGGCAGGCGGGCTGCTCGCCGAGCGGCATTGAAGCGGAGTTATGTTGGTTTTGGTTGAACTTAATGGTGGCGCATGGTAGAGTCGGTTAGCATTTAGATTTGTATGTTTGTATGCATATTTAAGCGCTAACTGAGTTTGTGCGTTTATGCGCGGCCATAAACTTGTACGTTGTTGCCGTCAGCTGCTCGCGAACGCGCAATGTCTATTCGCATTATTTAGACCTTTTTTTGTGTTTTTTTGTTGGGAAGCTGTGGCGCATTTAAATTGAATTTATGCACTTTGCGCTCTTCTGCACTTCTGCTTCTTGCCTTCTTGCCTCCTTTAGCGCGCCTTACACTTAAGCCAAAAATTCAATTTGCATGTAATAAAACACTCGTCGCTTACTATCAATCTTCTGTGTCTTTGTGGCGTTTGCTTTTTTTGCACACTTGCCGTCTTTTATTTGCCTACTGGGAGACGTTTCAGCAAGAAATATTGTAATATTACTATTTTAATGCATGAAGAAAGAAGATATATAGAGTACATGCAATACCGCAATTAAATTTCACATACATACATACATATATAGTATATGAACAGATGTAGTAAATTTACTACCGCTACCTACCTACTAAGCATGAAAAAAAAACGGCCTGAACACAATTTGTTTCGCATTCAGAAACATTTTGCCATTTCATATATATGTATGCTTCATCATTCAGTTAACGGTGCCTGAGTTCATTACACTCGATCGATTTATGGTTGTAACATTTTTTGTTTTTTGGTCATTTCCTATTTGTTAGCATTTATTTGCCTTTTCCGTTAATTTCGACACATTTTACCAAAATAATGATTTTTTTTTTTGCTGCAGTCTGTTTCTTCATTTCTTCATTAGCTCATCGGCCTACACAGAAGATGATTTAGCCAAAATTTCAGAGATTTATTAATACAGAAACCAATTTGTGAATACACATAGCCGTTGCTCTGTCATGCATTCGTGATGCTTACGAGTACATATGTACATCAATTAAGTACCGTTGCCTCAGCGTTCGAATTCCCTTCTTCTATACGAGTAGGTAGTAAGCCATCTCTAAGTCTTACGACCTACATATATTTGTTGCGTAATTGTCTAAAATAATTAGCAACTAATACAGTTAATGCGGATTTAATCGCTGGCATCACGCACGTTATGGTCATGTGTGTGTGTGTGTGTGTGTGTGTGTGTGTGTAGTAGTGCTTACATGCTCGTTTTGCTGGCATTTGTGTACGCCATGGCGTATGTGTATTTATTAACCGTTATATGCGCCAAATCAAAGCTGAGCAAAACCTCTGCGTTATTTCCGTTTGCTGATAATTTGGTCAGCTGCGTACATAAGTCGTGCGCAGCAGATTATTGGATTATAATCTCAACTCATCTTCGTTTTTTTGTATAATTTATTTAGGAATTCTGTAGCAAAATTTGTAAATAATTATTGATACAGTTTTTGTTAGTTGAGCTTTTCTAATATATTTAATTATTGACAAATTAGTTTATTTATGACACATATTTGCATATTTTTTACTGTTCACAAATATTTATAGAATTTTCTTCATACAAATTTTTAGCCACCAGAAGATATTGGATCGTATTCATAAAGAAAAGCATATGCCTATACTTGCAAACTATGAAAGAAATCCTTCTGCTTATATTCATAAAAATTTCGAGCAGAAGCTTATATTTTTCGAGTATCAGCATATTCTTCAACTCATATAAAAGTAAATGGGTGTGCATAAACTTTACCTTTTACTTTAAATAAAATGCATAAATGAGCAAATGTCACGAGTTTTTTTTTAGTGTCACTTCTTTCTCTCGCCAGAACAAGAAAACGTTTAAAGGATTTTTCACGCATATGGGGCGTTCCATACCAAAATGGATGGGGTTCACACCTTATGTGTTTGATTTGTTTGGAATTTTTAGGTTTGATGCATAAGCATAGGTAATAAATAAATATGAAATTAGAGCTTGATTAATATATTTTTAAAAACTTTACAGCACAAAAACAAATCGAATTAATAGTTTTCCAAATATCTCGAGAACGGTGAAAAACACGATGAAAAAAATTAAAAAAAAAATCACACATACACACATCAAAATTCTATATGAAAATAAACATTAATAAATTTTTGTTAAACAATTTTTCGCATACAGATTTTTTGATAAAAAAAATTATTTTTTGAAAAAACATTTAAGAAAATCATAATGTTATTATTATTATTATTGTTATAATTTGAGTTATGAATTTTTTTATACTGAAGTTGCGCAAAATGAGTACATTACAAATTTAACAATTTTTTAGAATTTTTTAAGTATGCAGTTTTGTAGCCCATTAAATTTTGGTATAATAAGGTTTAAGTTTTAAGCGATGGCAACACTGACGTAATTTTTTTTTTTAATTTTCTTTGAAAACGGTTTTGCGCATTTTCTTCCATAATGAAACGTACAAAAGCCGTCAGCAAAAAAAATATTAAAAATCCACGCAATTTTGCAGTAGCTTAGAACTTACTCAAAAAAAAATATTAAAAAGTTTGTAAATTTGTAATGTACTCATTTAAGTCAACTTCGGGCAAAAACAAAAATCATAATTTAAATTATTGTAGAGTGCACCCCATAATACTATACTGGATCCTTTTGCGAATCAACGCGAACTCTTAGCCACTTGCAACTTGCACTTGGTTACACTAAAATTTTTTGGTCTATAAAACTGCATACCCAAAAATTTTATAAAACCAAAAAAAAATACTTTTGTGAAATTTTTTTTATAACTTTTCAAATTATAATTTTTTTAATATTTTTTTTTTTCGTTTGGGATAACTCTACAATTGTTTTCAACTAGTTTTTATTAAGTAAGATTTATTCACTGGAACAGGAGAATCGATCTTGAAAATTGCCACGTCTTTTCACTTTGCACTAAAAAATTTAATATAAACAAATAAAAAATCAAAAACTGGTCTCTTGCAAATTTTAAAAGCTTTTATTAAAAAACATGAATCAAATTGGTTGAGAAATGAAGGCTCCAGTGAATTATGAACATTAAATTCCATTTATTGACCACTGTGCACCAGTGGCACGCAGTTTTTCCATACAAAGTATGTTCGATTTTCTTTTCTATACTAAAGACACTTTCGTCAAAAAAGTTGTTCAAAATCAACGCGATTTGTTATAGATTTAAACTTACACTTTGCTATACTAGAATTTAATGGACTACAAAATTGCGTACACACAATCTCTTTAAAAAATCTAATTCAAAAGTTGCAAATTTGTACGCAAATTTATTGAATTCCCCCGAGTTTTGCACAAAGTTTAGACGTTTTGTTTTTTTTTCTTTTGCTGTAGTATACACTAAATTTTTATAAAAAATTAGCGAAAAGTAATTATAGTAAAAAATCGTTTCATACATTGTGAGAAACTTTCTGTACGAGCACTTTATTGGTACACTGTATGTCTGTGAATAAAAAGTTTAGCCATTACGTTTTTATAACATTCATTGATATTATATAATGTAGTGAAAATTAAAAACAAATTTGCAAACTACTTAATAACATAGCAATACAACCACTGGCGAGAAAATTATTAATAATTTATTATGTCACATGCAACCGGCAGCCGACAGCCGTCAACCATTTCCTGATATCAAATCTGAGAAAACTCTTTTTTAATAACTGAATGTAGGTGAGCATTTGGGTAAAAAAAAAAACTATAATCACAAAAGCTATAAATGAAAGCAATTGTCGTATGAAGTTTTTGCCAGTAAATTTGTAAAGTTGTAAAGTTTGTTTTTCATCTCACCGTAAAATGCAACCACTCGTAGAAGCTTGCTTGTATGCCATCAGTAACGTATGTATGTATGTGTCACAATAAAATACATTTCGTAATCATAGCTACAACAACCAAGAATTTACATACATAAACATGTACATAAGTACATAGCAAAAAAAAAATTGTGTAGCTAAATATTAAAATAATAAAAAGTGGCAAGCAAAGTGACAGCGTGAAAAGCCTTCACACATTTTGATTACAACATTTTCGCGCTTAATTTTTTTAATTACCAAACAATGCAAGTTTATGCTGTGCGGCATATTGTAGATATAATAAGTTCATATGTCTGTAAAAAATAAATAAAAATTATGCAGCAACAACAGCAGCAAAAGTGTGATGTAAAATTATAAATTAAAAAAGAAAAAAAAAAACACTAACGCCAATTGTTTTGTGATACCCGGCAAAGATAAGCGTGCTGCTGCGCCGACACCAATTTCCGTTCAACATAATGTCCTCATCATACGTCTGTCCCCCAACTTTCATGTTTGTCGTTGGGCTAGCAAAAGGTTCAAAAATACGAGTTCACGTACACAATATGCCATTTTCCACTACTATAAACTCGCACATACGTACATACATACATGCATATATCTGTATATAGCTGGAAGATGCTTCGAGCGCATTACCTGATGCCAACAAATTCATTCATTCATGGCAGCAACATGCATGCAAGTTCATGTTGTGTGGCAGCTAATCGCTAACATTTGGCTACTAAATATACCCATATAGTATACTTACGGTGACCATCCGTCCTTTATTTTAACCCCCTGTCCTTTATAATTTCTTTTTCAAAATAAAGGACGCCTTTTATCCTTTATTTCTTAAACTGTCCTTTAAATCAGCTCTGAATTTTTCAGAGGTAAACTTTTAAACACAGAATATGAAAAATAAAAATGTCCCTTATAAAATATAATGAACACCTTCGCCAGTTTGTTTCGCACCCCATTTAAGGGTTTCTATTTAATCGGTAATCTTTGTACCATCTATAAAGCACAGGGAAAGTTGTGCCCAGGCTCGTGTTGCACGCTGAGTTTCCAGTTCCACAGAAAGAGAACAATAAACCCCCTGCTGCACAGTGGTTCAAAACTGCCATTTAGTGTTCGTAACTCATTGGAGCCTTCATTTTTCACTTAATTTGATAAATTTGCAATATTTGAAAGAAACCAGTTGAGCCTCATTTGTGAATTTTTATTTGATTATATTGATTTTTTTAGTGCAAAATGCAGAAAAAGTAGCAATTTTGAAGAAAATATATTCTGCTGTTCGAGTTAATAAATGTTACATAGCAAAAACTAGTTAAAAACAATTGTATGGTTTTTCCAAATCGAAAAAATTACACAAAATTTTGAAATGTTATAAAAAATGTTCACCAAAATAAATTTTTGTTTTTGGTTTTTTCCAATATTGAACCACTATGTGCTGGCTTCGTCGTGCAGTATGAAGTATGGTAGCAAATGATGGCGAAGTCCTTGAGAATAATTTGGCTTCGTTTTTCGCTACAGCAGGCGAACTTGTAGAATTAAATTATATAATTAACTGGTTAATATTTGATTTAAATTACGCTATGGGTAAGGTACTTTTATCATACAAGTTGTATGTATGTTGTATGCCCCAAATCATTTTGAAAAAAGTCCTTTATTTTACGTTGATTAATATGGTCACCGTAGGCAATAATTTTATTGTTTCTATTGCCGATGTTGCTGATGTTGCTTTAGCTTCTGCCTCATGTCACAGTCAATGAAGTGATTAGCTGGCGACAAGCAGGGTATAGCAACGTACATAGCAGCTTCAAAGCGCCATTAAGAGCCAATTTCCATTTCAAATGCCAATAGGCATACAAAAAACGCTGACACACACATCGATACATAGATATGGATGGATTTCTAGCTGTCACCGCATACGTGCATCATTACCTACCACATAGTATTTACATGGGCAGACGCAGAGCATAATTTAGGGGGGGGGGGGGGGGNGGGGGGGGGGGGGGGGGGGGGCTGAGATTTTTTTTTAATGTAAATTTTATTAGAAATGTTAAAATATAGCTATCAAAAATTTGTAATAATTTACCTCAATATTTTCTCTTTTTAATCGACTTCAAAAAAAATGAGGAATATTTTTTTTTTATGTGGTAAACTTTGGACAACATTAACCGATTTCGGTAATTCCTTTTTAAAGGAAAGGTGGTGCCTCAGAGGTGGTCCCATCCTAATTCGCTTTAGATCCGATTATTGGATCACAAAGAAAGTAACGGTAATCTTTAAGCTTTACATGGGAATGGAAGTCGGTTTTGTTTTTTGCTAAAAAATTACTTTTTTTATTTAAAAACTAGTCTTCGAGTGTCTTCTGCAAATCGATAAATTGTTTTAGTGATGATTTCGTTTTTGTTTTTTCTACAAACCTCTGTGAACGCTAAGCATACCTAAACCTAAATTCAAGTACAAACTAAGTTAAAATATTAAAAGATAATAATTATTTTACCTTTTTTTTAAGTAAATGACTGTTTATCAGACTAACAAAAGTAAGCAGAAAAGGACGTTCACAGTTGATAAAATTATCGAGGAATAACCAGCAAAACTACCGAAATGAATGTGAAGACACCCAAAGTTTTAATTTATAGTTAAATTTTTTGAATAAAAAAATGATTATGAATTCATAGAAAGAAACTTAAAGCATAAACAGACGGGAATTAACTGCAGTTAATCCCGATTATGTCCGTGTTAATCCAGATTAAGTCCAAGTTAAACCGGATTATGTCTGTGTTAATCCGGATCAACGCTGCCATCTGTTTAAGCTTTTACAATGAAACTTTGGAATTTGCGTACGCCCATGAGTATCTATACATATGTATGTATGTATCGTGTCGCGCCATTGTATTCATTGTCATTATTATGCAGCATCAGCCAAAACGCACCGGTAGTTAGATGCCGCATATTGCCGGTAGCGTCAGCAGTCATTGGTCTCGCTACAGCGATATTATCTATTGCGTGCTAATGCATTTGCTCCTTCATATTGTATGTATGTGTATGACAATATGTTGCACATGCGAAAAGTCCAATTGGCGTTGGTGAATTTGCAAACTGTATTTGTTGTTGCTCCGGACCTTCGAAAAAGCGCACATTGCAAATATGAATTAAAAACTCGATTTTTTCTGTACATTAGGCATGTGACTTTATTACCTTTTTTTTTTTAATTAAATATACCTATTCGGAGAGAATGAAGAATAATGAAAAACTTACAACAACTCGGAGGAAAAAAGTTTGTACTGGGTGGAAAAACATGGATAGATGCTTCTTAAAATGTCAGAATCTAAATTTTGTATGGGACAGCTTTTCATAAAAATTCTGTATAAAAAGTTTCAAAATTTTTTGGGGAAATTAGAACAAGTTGGTGGAATTTTTATAGTTTTAGTGCAGAGTTTGAAATATGGAGTAATGTATTTGGTGCTTTTTATGTATATAATATGACAGGCATTTATAAAAAATAATATACTGTAGGGACGAGAAATGAGAACATGGTGATTTTTGTTAAATCATTGCAAGGTTTTTTAAAGTATTTTTGTGTTATTTTTGCATTAAAATATGGTTCATGCTTTAACCAAAATCATGTAAATTACTTTAAAACTTTGTACAGAGCTTAGAAAAATTTTAAAAATGTTCATTAAAATTTCAACTTTTTAGGTTAAAAATTAAATTTTAGTATAATAAAGTGCAAGTTTTAAACGGCTGCAAAATCAAGTTGATTTATAAGAACACTACGCTGAAATAGCGCTGAATTCCTAAGTGTGCTCATGCCTAATCATAGGCCGCTTAGTATTTTGAACCAGGTAGATTGCTCTACGAATGTGCTCACATTGCAATGAAAAGTAATGCGTTAAATGGTCTTAACTTATACTCCAACTTGGTAATTACCATTTCAGTCCAGAGGGCGATGGAAGGCCATAGAACGTTTAGTTAAATAAAGAAAAAATATAAATATTTGGTGCTTTCATATTTGCAGGTGCTTATCAGAGCTTCTCCTCCGAGGAGGGAGCTAAAATATATTTACATATGTATCTGGCAGCATGGATTTTTTTTCAGAGGAAGAAACATCGAAAGCCTATCTCCAAAAACCATCAGTGTGAGACTTTAACCCACTAAACCTCCTATCGTCTATGTACCGAACCCTCTGATACCACCGTTAGGTATTTCGTCGGGAGACGGTTTGAGCATGAAGCTCTACGTCCGTTCCACGTTTGTCTTGGACTAACTAAACAATTCGTTTATAAGTCTAGTAATGTCCGGATGCAGCGATTTATTGGTGCTTTTGCTGTAACTTTTCAAGGAGAACGGGCTTTTTATCTGGCCTGGCAGCACGGTGAGGTGATCCATTTAGCCAGCCCTCTCCGTGAATTCATTTAGTCTGAGTTCAAACGCACGGACTCAGACTTACCTTCATTCTTCCTCTTGCTGTTTTTGGAATGACCAAATCTATTTCTATTTGTCTCGAGTAACAACTCCTAATCACTGTGCGTACATTTTGGTCAGAGCTAAGCAATCTATGTATGTATGTCTTACCGTTAGCTGCTTGCCACAATGTTCACAACATACGTGCTTACTGNTATTTATTGGTGATCACTTCTTGAATAAATTACAATACAGAAAAAAGTCATCTGACTTCCAACTAAGCAAAAGATAACTGTAAAATGCAAAACTGAGAATGAGTGCAAAACTGTAACATTTGCCTTAACTTTCATTTTTGTCTCCAGGTTTTTTTATTGTTGTTGGATTGACCTCAAATCGTTATGAGAGCGGGAGTAGGAGTGTACCAATAAGAATATACAACAAAAGTATGAAAGTCGTTAGAACTATGAAAGATAGCGGTGGCTGAAATAAAAAGTGTTACATCATGTTACAGTTTTGCTCGTCACTGTAAATGTATACAGTACATTTTGCTTAGCTGCACATCCTTCTTTGCACGAAAAACTTGTGCACTTAACCGAAAAAGGCACTTAAGTGAATTTGCTTTACTACTTCAATGAGGAAGGTATCCGAATCCCTACGAAACCAAATAATTTTTACCGAATGGTATCTAATGATCTATATAACTACATAAATTGATAGCCATTTTCGTTGTTCTGTTTGTAAAATAAGGTAATTGTGGGGCCAGTGCAGGTAAACGTAATACTTTCTTTGATAATTAATACTAGTTGCACAATTTTTAAGGCAGGTAACGCCAATGTGCAGATATGTTGAATGCATCTATCGAAGCAGTTTCCTTATAAATGGTAAAAACAATGCCTCTAATGCGCATTTTGGGGTAGGTATGTTAAATGTGCACTTAAGCATAAAGGCAGCAAAGCAAAATATACTTTATTAGTATGGGAACAGCTAGTTGCTGTGATTTTGTTGTTGAATTGCATAAATAAAACATTTATAAATATATTGTTGCCAGATTTGCCATTGTATTTGCTGTTATTGTAGTGCAGTTTTGTGTTTTTAATAAATTTTGTTTTCATTCGTCGACAACATGTTGTCGCTTCAACGATTGTTGGTTGCACTTTACGTTCAACACTTTCGCTTTTGTTTCAACTTGTACCATTGAATTTGTCTCCGTTTGTGTGCGGTGTTTTTCGCCGTTTGTTTTACTGTCTTCCTCATGTCATGTTGCGAATGTGTTGTTCACATATTTATGAGTATGTTGCAACTTTTTGGCATTTTCAAATATATTGCCAGCACTTTTCCCACCTGCCATAAGCAGCGTTTTTACATTCCGTGAATTTTAATTGACGCTCGACAATTTTTTAATGTGCATTTTTTTATGTTTTGACGAAAATTAATTCGGTCGCAGTGAATTTATACACTTATAAATATTTCTTTTTTTGAATTTATTTTTATTTTTTGCAGTGATTTTATGTTATACTGTTACAACAAATCAATGTGCAGTAAAGTGGTCTAAAATGTATGTGAAAAAATAAGGTCGGATTTTTAATGCCGCCATCCCCTGGGTTGTTCTATACCGAAAGAAATAGACCCTAATTTTTTTATTTTGAAATTAAAAATTAATTAGGGAGTGCTCAAAGCACTCAAAGTTTTCCATGTAACGGGTGATTTTTTAAGAGCTTGATACCTTTTTTTTTAAAAAAAACGCATAAAATTTGCAAAATCTCATCGGTTCTTTATTTGAAACGTTAGATTGGTCCATGACATTTACTTTTTGAAGATAATTTCATTTAAATGTTGACCGCGGCTGCGTCTTAGGTGGTCCATTCGGAAAGTCCAATTTTGGGCAACTTTTTCGAGCATTTCGGCCGGAATAGCCCGAATTTCTTCGGAAATGTTGTCTTCCAAAGCTGGAATAGTTGCTGGCTTATTTCTGTAGACTTTAGACTTGACGTAGCCCCACAAAAAATAGTCTAAAGGCGTCAAATCGCATGATCTTGGTGGCCAACTTACCGGTCCATTTCTTGAGATGAATTGTTCTCCGAAGTTTTCCCTCAAAATGGCCATAGAATCGCGAGCTGTGTGGCATGTAGCGCCATCTTGNCTCGTTAGTAAGTCTATTCATGATGAAATGTCAAAGCATACTGAGCATCTTTCTCTTTGACACCATGTCTGAAATCCCAGGTGATCTGTCAAATACTAATGCATGAAAATCCTAACCTCAAAAAAATCACCCGTTATATCAAATGCAAAAAAAAAACTTTTCTTAGAAATAGTGTAGAATTCTCGAAAATCAATATTTTTCGATCGGAAAACTTTGCTTATCTTCAGGATATTCCCGGTAATAATACTCAATTTTTTCTTTAACCATTTTTTCATGGCAACAATATTTTATGGGTCCTCGAAAATCCACAGAAAATGTAGTGAAGGGAACAATACAAAATTTTTGATATTACAAAATGGTTAAATAAACCATTGGATATTAATATTGGAAGTCTCCTGAAGAGAGCCACGGTCCTCCGATCGAAAAATATTGATTTTCAGGAAATTTATACCATTTCTACGAAAAGTTATCTTTCCCCCATATAAAATACATGAAAAACTTTGAGCGCTGTCAGCACTCCCTAAATACATATATATTGATTTCAGAATAAAAAAAATGGGGTATATTTTCTTTTAGGTTCAGTACAATCCCAGGGCAGGCGGCCTCAAAATTCCGACTTTACTTTTTTTGGACCACTTTAATGGGCAGTTCGGCAGCAAATTTTGTGTACATACATACCTAAGTACATATTCGTAAATATTTATATTAAATTTTTTTTATTAATAATTAATTTGTTGGAATCCCTTCATTGTTGTCATAATTGCTGTTGTCATCGTCATTAAAGTACATTTTTTTTAGTTTTGTTGTAAAGTTGTTGGCATAGCGTGTTAACAACGTAATGAAAGAAAAATCGCAACAACTTCCCACGCGCCTGATTTTGTTTACATCTGCGTGTACACATGTACCTACATACATGCATACATACATACATACATAATTGACTGTGTAGTCATGGCAAATTTTTTCACAGCTCATTTTCGCTTTCAAATATTATTTATGCAGACAGATAGACAGACATGTATGTATGTATATATGTATGTATGTGCATATAGACAGTGAACTTTTTTTGAAATTGTTGCATAACTTACGGTAGACAATGAGCTTTACCAATTTTTCTGTTTGTTTTGAAATTTCGGCGCATGCATAGAATTTTAATTGATTCACTCTAAATTTAAAATAAATATTTATTTTCGTTTTAATTAATTTTTTTCTCTGTAGACGCATTTAAGTAGACACAAACATTACAATATATACATATGTATATAAATACAAACAATTTATAATAAAAGTTTTTTTTTTTTGGTTTTGTGGTCAGTAATTTTTGACATTGTGTTATAATTTAATTATGTCAGCACTGCATTTGCCAAAACAAAATGAGTTGGAGCAAAAAAATAAATATGCGGCATCATCTTTATGTGTTCGACTGTTTAATTTGGTATTTTTATACATTGCCAAAAAAAAAGTTGTGGTTAAATAATAAAATTATGATTATAAAAGAGATGATTTGAATGTCATTCCTGCTTGAAAACAGAAAAAGACATGATGGAGATTTTATGGAACACATTTTATTTGTATGTGTGAGGGCAGCTAAATAAGTCAGTCACTTTTTGAGTCCTGCCAATATTAGTGCGTGAGTCCGTTTGTTGCTCATTCCACTTCTACCAAAATTTGGCACAGCTCTAAGATATAACCTTGATAAACATTAATAATTAATATTGTAGGAAGAGAGCTGCTACTTTTTTTCAAATAATTGAATCAGTTAATAATATATAATAGGTTAGTTTTGGTTAATATGGCCGGCGTTGAGCCACACGTGAACCGGTAGGTCTTTAGCGTTGCCAGTTGGAATTCGATTTTAGGCGTTAAAGTAGACATCACAAAGGATGTCAACACATGTTTCTAATTTTAGTTCTTTTTTTTCGAGATGTCTACTAACTTCTCGAACTGATAGGCTCGTAAGATTTTTTTTTTATGTTTTTGTTAGTGCGGGCCATCGGCATAGAATATGCTCTAGGGATTCCCTGTATTCCCGCTCACGACACTTCCTGCCTATCCACTTGGGCCAGCCTTTCAATGGCTTCGCAGCTGCGAAGGACGAGTTTATATGAAATACTATGTGATGTAATTGCCTTGATTCCCGCAGTTGCCCTTTCAGTTGATTCTCCCAGGCTAGCTCTGCTGCTATCCTCATAGCGAAAACCTCCGTTTGAAATATGCTGCACTGGTTAGGTTACCTTACTTCCCCGCGTGACGTTCAGCTCCTGGCAATATATTCTGGCGCCCGCTCTCTTTACCCATTTAGGACCGTCCGTGAAAATGTTGAGGTATGTATCTTCGCCAAGGTTTCATTCTCCGTACGCCATCTTTTTTGTGACTGAATTCCCCTATGGCCGTCAATCTACCAGCGGATTTAGCTGCACGGGTTTCCGCTATTTGGTAAATGGACAGTAAAACGGGGATTCTTTCTAGAGTAGCCTTTGCAGTAGGTAGACCTCAACGCTGCCGTAATGCATCTTTCCCATTGACCCGAGGTGCGACGGTTTTTTTGTGTGGTATTCCAACACATACACAATTTGTAACGAAGACGTCAGGTATACATAATAGCAAAATTAGGAATCAAAATGATTGGCTCAGTAAAAAAATGGAGCATAGGCACTATGGCCAATGACAGTCATCAATTACCACCTCTGCGCAATTATAAGTCATGCACAGTGTGACCGCATTATTAAAAAGAAATGATACCAAATAGACTTAGAAAAAAAGTTAGAAAATGTTTGAGGCAGTGCAAAAATAATCACTCTAAAAATGAGTGAACATTTTAAATTTATTCGCTCAAAACTTTCCGGTGGCCTTATAAAGGCTTTTCTGTGATCCCTTAAAGCGATAGGCCTTCCGTGCGCTACTGCTTACTCCTGTTTTGGAAGCTGGAAGTTCCAGGCCTTCTAAATCCTCGCCTCTTAAAAGAGGAAAATTTTCACGATATATTTAAAGATGACGCAGGACTTATTCTCCAATTATTTCTTTGTTCGACATACGTTTCTTTGAAAAAAAAACACCATCTCGTCTGTTTCCAAATAGCAGAGCTATTGGAAGGTCTTCCAATACAACTTTCAAAGATAAGGTCTTGCCTAAATGTGCTCATTAGTTACACGTTCCCGGGTAGGAATAAGCGATAAGGATAAGTGGGTAGTTCATGGCAAAATTTTTTAACTCTTCTATAAAATCAGGTTTTTTCTCAGAGTACTAAACAAATGAAAATTACTTATAAAAAACACCAGAAAAAAATTACGTAGTTAGACCTAAAATTTCGAGCCTGGGCGAAAATATAATTGCTAAATCTAGCCTCAAAAAGGTGAATACTTAAAGTCATGCAGCGTCGGCAATAAACTGCGGACGAGTTATTAGGCGGATGCGTCAGACTAGACAGAGCATGCTTTGAGTTGCCATCAACTTATATTACTTTAATAAGTCCTGCTATATGACATTTGAGAAGTGTATATGTAAAAATTTCATAAAGGAAATGTTCGCACATGTAGCTGAGCATGCATCTGTGAGAATGTAGTATGCATTTAGGCGCCAGGTGTTGGTAGTCACCTAAAAAAGGGTAAAGTATTTTGTAAACCAACATTTAAATACTTATTCTGTGTAATATTTGAGTATTACTCTTAATGTACTTTTTTGTGATACAAATTTATTTTAGTACAATAAAAAAATTAAATGCTTAAACAATAAATTATATATTAAATGTACGCAACTTCCTCCTTCTCGTGTCGCCTCATTAATTACCTGTCCAAAGTGGTTTTGTCTACCTAGCTAACTACATACAAACATATATATGTACATACACATTAGGGACGTTTCGAGTGTCATATTTTTCACGAATGCGAATGCGAATGCGAATGCGAATTTTCGGAATGCGAATGTTAAGAATAACAATAAAAAAGCTATAATTATCTTAAGTCATCGTTTTTTTTTATTTAAAAATTTTGTAAATTGTACACATTCGCATTCACTAAACATTCGTTTCATTTGATGCGAATGCGAATGTCGAAAGCGAATGTGTTTAATGATGCGAATCATTCGCATACCGAAAGCGAATTTCGCAAATATTCGCAACATCCCTGATACACATATGCAAATACATATGTGCTTGTACATATGTGCATTTATTTTATAAATACTCGTAATCTCCATAGTTGTGTACTTTTTATCTCTTCGAAATGTTTATTTACTACCGTTCGAGCAGCGTCAAAGGTCATTTCCAACCACATTGACCAGCAACTAACTGTTCGTAATGTTCGCTGTCAGAGGCATCAATGCCAACATATTAAACCACAAAATAAAGGGCCAGCTCGCATCGACTGACTGGCGCAATGACTGAGCTTTCGTATTGAGTTATTTAATATCCTGATTGCAGGGTAATGATCGGCATGTTTCATGGCGCATGCCAGTAAATTTTCACTCTCAGCCTGAAAGGATGACATGCAAAGCATCAGGTGCTTAATGTAAAAATAAAAAAATAAAATATAAACTACATATAGATTTACATACATATATCTGTTTAAACATACCACGAAATTTATTGTAGTACAAAACGTTTTTGTGGAAAAAAGTGCAAAACGTATAAAAAATTTAATGAAAAAGTGTTAAAGTTCAATTTGTAAAAATGTACGCAAATACTTACGCATGTTGCTACATGTTACGTGCAGCATTATAAACACACATACACATGCATCTGCATATACAAGATATCAACCGAAATTCTCATTAAAATTAAACACGCGGGAGGCTGTACAGTGTACACTCTTCCTACGTGGCGATTTTCCGCCTGCTCTATTGTATATTGGTGTGAGTGTGTGTGTGTGTATGTGCTACCACATATTGCGCATAAATCACATGCTCCCGGGCAACTGGCTTCAACCTGACTGCCAACAGCCAACATTGGCGGAAAATGTGACATTTGGCTGCCTTCTGCTGTGCCACCTGCCCTCCATCCCTTCACTTTAATCCCTTTCAATTGCCAATCGCGGCAAGAGCACTTCGCGGACGATGAAGCCTATGGGGTGTATTGTTGAAAAGTTTTATCGGTAATTTCGTGCAAAAAATTATTGTTAATGGACGCAAGTATTTTTTTTGGATGTATATTTGTATGTAAATCAGTTAACATTTTGGAAGTAGCTGTGAGAAAATTATTGAAATTTACAAATCAATGTCAACATGATGACGGTCAGTATGGTATACACACCGTGTCATAATTATAAGCTCACCACATATTGACAAGTTTTGACTACTAATTTTTTTATTATTTAGCTTTAATTATTTTTTTGTTAAAAATTAGTTTATTATTTAGCAAAACCCGTATAAATCCAGGTTTTTGTGCAATATTAAAAAAAAAATCCACTAATTTTCGTAAAATTGTCGAGTTTTTCAATTAGATTTCTTAGTAATATTTTGTAGCCCCGTCAATAGAGTGGAAATTTGAGGTAGCTAGGACAGAGAACGTTTATAAATTTATAATAATTTAATAGTGTAAGGTTGCCACTTATTTTCGATTCTACACAATTTATCTAAAACATCGTAATATGGATTTTAAATGAAAGTTATTGTTGGGAACTTTGGTCAGAAAATATTTTCCATCAGGGTTGTATTTTTTTATGTATACACAGTACATATACGCTCAAGATATGCACCATTCATTCCAGCATATTTCGGAAAAGGGTTGCCACCTAAATTTTAGAGTAAGAAATTTATTTAATAAATAACGAAATCCTATTTTTTTGTTGTTTATTTCCAAAATATTTTTTAAAGCTATCCATCCTAAGCTATCATGTTGCTCTAATTAAAAATCTAAAACGTTTTACGAAAGTTAGTTGATTTTTTTTTTAATATTGCACAAAGCTCGAAACATGGATGTATGTGGTTTTTGTTAAAAAAAAAATAAACTATTGAAAAGATTTTTGTCAATATTTGGTGCGTTTATAATTATGACACGGGGTGTGTATGAACATACATGCCTTTATGCAGTCGTCCTTAAATTTTTTACAAGCTGCTTACATATTTCTGCCAAATATAAACAAATATTTTATTAACAGTTTCCCTAAATATAAGCTGAATGTTTCAAATAATACAAATGAAGTCACCCTTCTTATTCTTGCTTAGCGGCTCGTTGGAGTAGATGATGAGTAGAGGTTGCCGGGGGTTTGCTTATAGGGATGAGTTTGATTTTTAAGTCAAAAGTTAATTTCTATATACCTTCTATTAAAAAATCAAGTATAGGTACTTTTAACTGGAAACGAAATAGGTTGCGAATAGCGAACTGAGTATATTCTACTCTGATAGGCAAACGACAACCAGCGATTTGGGTTCGTTCACAGCAGAGTTGTGAAAAAAGCGTTAAATTTTTAATGCATTAATGTTACATTGAGGCAATTATGTTAATGTAAAAATTAATGCATTCAATTTTTCAAAATTTAATGCCAAAAAAAAACAAATGCATTAATTTTGAATATTTAATGGTTAATAAAATTTTAATGCATTAATTCTTGAAAAAATAATGCTAATGATTTTTTTTTTTATTAAATTGTCCAAACCTAATGCTAATGGAAAATTTTAATGCATTAAAATAAATAGTCGTTTTACCCGTTTGCATTAATAGAAACCATTAAGTTATACTCAGGATATTTTTCATAGCTAATACGATAAATATTGTAATTCGTTGTGTGTTAGTAAGGAACCACGCAGTTAATTACATACGTATATCACTGAAATACAAAGCAGTTTAATTGATAATGGGTCGCATGCATAAAACCTAAGCTTTTGCTTTTGTATCAGGAATACCTAGTAGTTTCTTTCTCTTACTTCCGTCAATACCTTTTCTGACCTCACTGTATTACTCTTAATGTCAACAAAAAACTTTTACTTCAAAATAAAATGATTTAATGATTTTTTATTGCTTTTTTATATTTTTAATGCAATAAATTATTGCATTAACATTAATTTGCTAACATTAAAGTTGATGCAAAAAAATTTCATTAGCATTTTTTTTCCGAAGAAATGCATTAAAATTTTATCAAGCATTACATTTTCAAAATTAATGCATTTAAATTTTTCATTTGTATTAAATTACAAAACATAATGCATTATTTTTTTACATTAACATTAAAATGCTATGCATTAAAAAATTAATGCATTTTTCACAACTCTGGTTCACAGTGCGCCTTAAGCTAAAAGTCCCATCGTTATGGTTTCTTTAAATTAGTTAGAGTGGTCGAACCCAACACTCTTGAATAGATGAATTGCGTGTCAGCTCAGCGAACACTGGGCGAAAACGCGGACGTTTGCAAATAGACGGCACTTTTTTCTAGCTGAAGGTGGACGAGTGCTAATTAAGCAATATTGTTGTACTCATAAAGGCGCAAATCTGAATTCTGGTTGGTTTATTGACAAGTTATTTTCCAAAAGTATTCACGCGTTCAGACTTTCTCTAAAGCTCCAAGGTTTTGCTAGGTGGCAGTACAAATACCTTGGAACACACACTTTTTAACATCAAGAGTTATCGATTTGCAGTTTTACGCCTCTTAGCTGCCTTATGCATCAGCTATGCACATAGTTTAAAAATATCAAACGTTTTTTAAATCCATTTTTCATAATTTTTGATTTTATTTTATTTTACATCTGAAAATGTTTATAATTTGTTTTTTTTTCACGACATCCTGCAGCGCGATAAATTAAAAATGACATGTGTTTGTCGAGTAATTAAGTTGTTGACGGTGTTGCACAAGAGTATTTGTGCTCAGCATCAGTTCAGTTATTAAATACTCATCGAAACATGATCATAAATACGTAAATATGAGCATAAAATTAAATTACTGGTATTTACATAAGAGTACAAGTGCTTAACTTTACATACTTATGTACATATGTATGTGTCCAGGTACTTCATAAACCAAAAAAAAATTAAATTAAACATTAATGTAATTCACAGATTCTGTCACGTGGAATATTTTAAATATTTAAGTATGCTCTACTACTGAAATTTCGAAAAAGCATAAATCAAAGAATTTTAGATGAATTGTGATGAAATATTTAAGATAGAGATTATCACATTTTTGCACTTTTTATATAATTTGACTTTAATAATATTAACGAAAAGCTGCAAAGTCTATTCCGTTTTCTATCCCAATAAAATAAAAATGTATGGGTCATTCCATACAATCTTTACACTTCAATATTTTTTTGGAGTGAAATATATTTTTTTACATTCTCTATCGAAAAAAGAAGACACCTATTTTTTATTTCGTCATGATATTCGAAAATCTCCAAAAAAAAAATTCCGCAATTTGGAACTCACGGAGAATCATTGGTCCATATTTCTTCAAAAATGAAGCCGGCCATAATGTTAACGTCAATGGGGAACGCTATAGAGCCAGGAGAATATTGATGTGGACGACCTTTGGTTCCAACAAGACGGCGCTGCATGCCATACAGCCAATGATATTGAAGGAAACTTTTGGTGGGCGCACTATCTCGCGTCGCGGGCCTGTCACGTGGCCTCCAAGATCGTGTAATTTAACACCGCTAGACTATTTTTTTTTTGGGGTTATGTGAAGTCGCTTGTCTACGCAGATAAGCCCGAGACGATTGACGCCTTGGAAGAGAATATTCGGCGCGTTATTGCTGACATACGGCTCCAATTGCTGCAAAAAGTGGTCGAAAATTGGGCCTCTTGGCTGGAATTTTTTCGAGCCAGCCGCGGCGGTCACTTACCAAAAATCATTTGTAAAACATATTGGCAAACCCTTGTCTTTATAATAAAGCTAAATTCTTGGCCATAACATTGAACCATATGCGTTTTGTTTCTTCTTGAAAACCACATGTCTAAAAAAAACCCCTTTTAGAATTGTAAATGTTTAAAATTAAGTAAATAGAGGAGCAGGATGTTCAATTATTCCATCGAAACAAAGAAAATAAAGTTGCTTAACGTTTGACATCGATAGGGGCCATGTTGCCGTGGTCCGATCGTAGGAACAGGAATATTTACGTGTTCGCTTCGGCCAGGAGAAGGTTTACATCTATGTTGGTTAAAACATTAACAGAGTTGCCGCAATATGGGTATCAATGAAAATTGGTTTGAAAAGGCTTTATCTCTAAGCAACCTCCCAGGGTTGCCACCGGTTTAAAAAATCAAATTCAACTTTAATTTAGGGAATTAGATAATGCAAATATGTATCAATGTATAGGTAAGAAAATATAATAAAACTACATTTTTGTATTAATAACAATCTTATTTATTGTCAAGAGAATGTTGCAAGTATTAACTTGGAGTAAATTAGTGAAATATCGGCATTTTCGTATTTTCAACGTATTGCTTTTCCATACCAAGGTTATTAAGTAAACCGAGTTTGGTACAAATTATGTGCGACAGATGTTCTGCATGTTTCAATATATATATTTTTTTTAATTGTTGGCCAACTCTTGAAACTTAACAGGTATGTTTTATATGATGCCAACTTTCATTACCTCTTGTTATTAAAAAAAAAAATTAATTTTTTCAAGTGACAGTGAAAAAATTATTATCTTCGGTACTTTTTCGCCTAAATATTTATTTTTTTATTGTACTTGTGTCTGGCACTACATTGAAAGAAATAAATGCCAGAAGAATGCATTAGCGTTCTTTTCCTAGTGAGAGAGGGGAGTGACACTACAAAAAAAGAACACAACACGTGAGATTTTCTTATATATGCAGGAAATTTATTGTGTACATATATTCATACAAACTAAGGTGGTCCTTAAAAACATTAACATCCAGCCCGAGCATCTTTTTTTACAAGCTTTTATCTAACTTTCTCTGTATCTATATACGTACGTGAGTATGTTTGTTATGGGCAAATCTTGCAATTAATTTTGTACCAACTTCCCGATGACCTAGAGACTTAAATCAGTTGGCTCAGAATCCGATGACAATGCAATACCAAAAATTAGTTAATCCGATAGGTGGCGCAGGAGCCGAACCCGTATTTATAGTCCGATTTGGTTCATATTTTGAAAATATATAAACAAAATTAAATTCTTCTTTAAATCGCAAAAATTCTACAAAAAAAATTTTGACTTTGGCTCGTTATGGCTCAGCAAATTTATGAATTCATATGAATAAATTTCAATAATATATTAATTACTATTAGATTTTTAGTAAAAATTTTGTCGATTTTTTTTGCGATTTTTTTTAGTTTCAAAATTTTCAAACTGTGGTAGCGATTCCTAAAAATTTGTTTAAAATTTTCATGAATGTCTTTATTTTTTACGTACAAAATTTAGTTGTTAATATTTAAAGAACCGCCCTAACACATAGTATTATGTATGTGTGCAGCAAGAATGCAATAATTTGCATACATATGTTACAATGCAGTAGATACTTGATGAGTCCCTGGCAAACTTCAAATACTCGTTTTCTTGGCGCACAACTCAAACTTCAAAACTTAGGCAACAACATGTGAATAATGCAGTTGCAAGCGGCAACAGCGGGCATTTATGGTATGGTAGCCTGCATCATCTTTAAAACTGTGGCATTGCCAGTGTAATTATGCGCCTTTTCTTTTACGACATATACATACGCTTTGTTTCTTTTCTCTTCCTCTTCCTCTTCTTCTTCTTCTTCTTCTTCTTCTTCTTCTTCTTCTTCTTCTTCTTCTTCTTCTTCTTCTTCTTCTTCTTCTTCTTCTTCTTCTTCTTCTTCTTCTTCTTCTTCTTCTTCTTCTTCTTCTTCTTCTTCTTCTTCTTCTTCTTCTTCTTCTTCTTCTTCTTCTTCTTCTTCTTCTTCTTCTTCTTCTTCTTCTTCTTCTTCTTCTTCTTCTTCTTCTTCTTCTTCTTCTTCTTCTTCTTCTTCTTCTTCTTCTTCTTCTTCTTCTTCTTCTTCTTCTTCTTCTTCTTCTTCTTCTTCTTCTTCTTCTTCTTCTTCTTCTTCTTCTTCTTCTTCTTCTTCTTCTTCTTCTTCTTCTTCTTCTTCTTCTTCTTCTTCTTCTTCTTCTTCTTCTTCTTCTTCTTCTCGCCCTAAATGAAGCTTTCGTATGCACAATGCCATGAAATTAGAATCTTTCGCATTTACTTAGTCGCATTATTGCACACAAACAACAAAAATAGTAGCTTTGTGGGAATGACAGTTTCTTCACCTTTTATGTATCTACATATGTATGTATGTACGTATGTATGCATGTGCGTACATCCGCAATGCCATGATGCGCGCTCATCATGTTCATCATAAATTTCTACTTACGAGCACCATTCTTAATTCACTTCTTTTTACAATCTTTTATGCATTTTCTTTTTCTCTTTGCAGGTAATTGTCAACCTTTTTTTTTTTGCTGCGCCTTTTCATTAAGCATTTGCCATTTGCCGTTGCCGTTGCCGTTGCTTAAAACTTTCGTTTGTCTAATCCTTTGCATGCGTAAGTATTCAACAGTTACTCCGCAACTAACCCGCACAGTGTCTCTGCCACCAAAGTGTCCGCTTCTACACGCAGCTTGGAGTTGGTTGGCGTGGCTGTCGCATTATCTCAGCACTTAAATGTTACGCACATTCGCCAACAACTTCATCTTCATCATCTCCAACCTTTAGTTATGTAGGCAGGTACATACTACTTAAGTGTAACGGTACCTACTAAAACAAAAAAAAAAATAATTCTCAGATTGCAGCATCCCATTTTGCTAGGCGTTGGATAGCATTGCGTTGCCTTGGTTCCATTGGTGTAACGCAGCAAGCGAACGAAAGAAAGAAGTTCAAAAGTGGAAAAACTTTTAGCGTTGATGTATTCTCTGCATTTAGTACTTTTCTACTTGGTTGCACAGCTTGTTTCTTAAATGTACATATATAAGTACGAGCACAAGCTGTAACTACCATTTTCTATTTGTAGCACTTTTGCTTAATTAAGTTTGCCGTACGAGTTGGTTGGTCGTCCATTTGGCCATTCAGTGTTTTATCTGCTTGGGAATTCTATTTTAACGGTTTAGAGTTTTTACAACTTTGTTGCGACTTGCTGCCGCCAACACTGTCATGTCGCCAACATTTTATTACTTCGTCTCCAGGCCGTTCATCTCCCTTCCCAACCATCTCTCTCACTCACTAGCGCGCGCGCTCTGTCTCCCTTTCGTTTGCGCTGGAAAATGTGGTTTAATCGCACACAAATTTGAATTCCTCAGACAAATTGCTTTTAATTCAAATTAACAACTGCAATTAACAACTAAGCCAAAGGCTTGTACGAACGTCGAAGTTTGGTTGGCGAATTGAGCAATGCGCAGTCGGTTTATGCAAATGTAAATATTAAAGTTACACAATGACAACAAACGAGGCAAATTTTAAATTATGGAAGCTTAAATTTAGCCAATGGGAATATTGAAAATGTTTCGGCAAGTCAAACAATTAATATTTGAATGATTTATAGTTTATTTCGAAAGTAGTGCTTGGGGCTCTAATACTTAGATTCCGAAAGGATTAAAGTGATATTCCAAATATTTCGGTGTCCCCGCTCCGATTCATTCAGTTTAAAGCCTCCCTGAAATCTGCTGAGTCTGTCTATCAACAGGTGCGGCTGCAAGCGGTCCTCTGTCTTGGAGAAAACGGCTTGCAGTGAATACGCTAAAATTTTAAAAATGAACCCAGATTCTTGTTATGCGCTAGGCGACTATGATTTATGAGTATGTACCTGGAATGTGCGTTACCTTCCGTTGAATTTGTGGTGAGAGAGCGACTGCTTCGCTGAGTCGTCGACCTTTACCCATGCACGAGTTTTCCACCACAATTCGCATCGATTGATCAGATATTGAAGGAAACTGCAGGGCCGATGAGCCAGCTAGGAAACGTACCAATCAACCACTATGTGAAAACAGGGGCAGCATTTTTGGGATACCCATGGCAACATGCAAATTAGAACTCCGAAATAGCATGTTCCAAGAGGCCAACCGGTCTTGGCTAGAGGATGGCGCCCAGGCTGCTTTGGCCACAAATAGATAAGAAAAGAGTTGCTCAGCCTCTCAAAAGAGGATATTGCGAAAGTCACGGCTTGTGTTACCGGTCATTGGGTATTTGGCAGGCACTCTTCAACACTAGACATATTCTCCCACGAATATTTCAGAAGTTGCAGAGATGAAGAAGAGGAAGAAACCGTAGAGCACTTCTGCTGCAGTTACCCAGCTTTGGCCAAGAGGAGAGCAGGCTGTTTAGGTTGGCCCTTATTTAGCTCTCTTACGGAATTATCACGCGTAGGAATAAAACCGATTCTGCGCTTTATAGGAGCCTCAAATAGGTTCTGTGAAGAATAATCACCGAGGTTCCCATGTTCTGCAGTGGTACCACAATGGACCTTCAAAAGGTCTAAGAGAGTTGGTAACTTGATGTGGCACATCAACCTAACCCAACCTTTGTTGTTGCAGACAAGATAAACGAACTCCTCGGTGCTGCAGGCAATACAAGCTTATTTATTCACCGCTCGACTCTCACATCTGATCTCACGGAGCACCCTTCTACAAACCGACATAAGCGAGCAGTGGAACCATACTTCACGCTCGGTAAATAGCGACGCCTAAGAAGTAATCATATTTCAGCGAGCCCGAAAAAAACTGGAAAAACGAAGAATTACACGGCACTTGAGAGAAAAAAGATGCAGCCTGTATCCGGTTCTACACCCATGACAACCGGTTCAACGTACTTGAAGAATATTTACACGACAGCCGGTACTACGTACCGGATTAGCTAGAGGTTTTCCCGACCAACAGCTGTTGTTTCATCGATCTAAACCTATTCGGATCGGCAAACCCCATAAATCGATTTTCGTTTATGGAGCGTACTTCTTAACCGTGCGGCAATCGATCTTAAATCTACTTCTGCTGCGTATGCCACAGACGACTTCATTCGAATTTCACTTCAGCTGGGTGCAACAACTGTAACGAACGGAGTCACCTGGGAACCCGCCCAATCCTTAGGTCACATAGGCAGTGGACAAAAAATGTTTATGACTCCCCGTTGCTGAAGCCTTACGGCATCACCCGCCTATACCGGCAGCTCATATTTGCTCACACAATCTGCTCTGTGTGTCAGAATAGGATATACCAGAAAGCGGCATCAGTCAAATGCAACTCCTTATTTGAATGGTGTCACTTCCGATTGTGTTTTCGCTGCGCACCCCATACGAAGGGACAAGTGACTATAGCTACAGAGTTCTAAAGCCACAACCGCAGAGACAAGCGCAACAGGACCTATGCAGGTAGACCACCCCACACATCTCAAACCCGCCCTAATCACTATTGAGTTGCATCGCCTACAATGTGCTACGTAGGGATATTAAGCGAGGCAAAGGTGGAGTCCCAGCGTACATTTTAAATCACAGTTGGTCTAATCGAAGAAGGCACCGACCGCAGAGACACCATCCACGAATGTTAGGGCATAGCTGTCGAGAGGAAAACCGAATGGTAGTTGGTGATGCTTGCGAGACCCAACAATAGCTCGCCTGGGCCTGATACCTTCAACTCGGTATTACTAGTCTAGGTAACAGCACACTGCGGGATCGTGGGTAACGAGGCCGCCGACGAATTGGAAAGAGAAGGCTTGTCATCTGGAACAGTTTTGTGAACTCAATTGGTCCTCCTCGAGGCTTATAATCGAATCGTGCGCAAACTCACACCCAGTAGGTACTGCGGAGAGTCAGGCCACTCTTTTTAGCGATCCTTTCACTAGGAAATATATACATCTTTTGAACAGCGCCAATACCAAATTGCTTACTGGCTAAGTGACGGGCAATAATCCCCTGCGCTCTGACATGCACCAGACTGGTTTTTCCATTGAGACGCAGTCGATGGCCTTGCGGTTAGGAACTCGTCTATTAAGAAACTTTTAGCTTTTAAAGGAACGCTAATAACATCTTGGGCCGTCACGGTTAGGAGCCATCATAGGGATGCAAAAGATCTTCTAGGTTGCACCCAAAAAAATGTACGTTACTTATATTTTCATTAGCAATATATGTGTGTATGTATGGTTGTATATTCTGCAGCAAAAAAAGTACTTCATTTGCATGCGAGGATATCTCTACCCAAATATCAAACAATTTATTTACCCCACGAAAATACATACTTACATATTATTATCACCACACTTTTTACCCAATCAATTTCACTTTCTGCACAAGCCACTGTTGCTACTAAAAAAAATAACTATTACGGCAGACGAATTTTCAATGAAAGTGAATTTTCAATTGGCAATTTTCGCCAGCTAGTGTCATTAACCCAGTTTAGATGTAACATATCGATCGAATCGATGCAATATTGGACAACAACTTTTCGAAAGTGGTCGAGCAGTTGTGGCTAAGCAGGGCGCTGCAATGCATACATATACATATGTATGTAAGTATGTCTTAGACAGGTGGGCAAGCAGTAAGCTCACAATCGGCGCAGACATCGCAGAGACACTCGTTAACATATGTATATGTATGTATGTACATATGTATTGTATAAAATACACGATTAGAGTGACGACAAAGAAATTAAAATAAACAAGTTACCACTTTTCCTTTCACTGCGAAACGCCACCCATGCCATGTAAATGCAAAGCAATGCAAAGCAATGCAATGCAATGGAATGTATGTGGATGATTGTAAGAAAAACCAGTTCAAAGTGTTTACATAGATTTCTTACTTGGAAAAAAATGAAATAATATCGAAGGAAAAAACAACAACAAGTATGTAATTGTTTATCTACACAGTGCGTAGCAAAAGTTTGTAAGCTGCCACTGCTACTCGAGTGGGGTAATTGAGCGGTCGTGCAACTATGAACGGCATGTCTGTTTGTAAAAGGGTATTAGAAAAATTATAATTTATTCAAAACGTCTAGCAAAATTATAAGCAAAAACAATGCTTATGGCAGCGAGAAAAAAATTTCAATAATGAACCAGAGCGAAATTTGGAGATAATGCACAAGAGGTAACAATGCACAAAAGCAACTACAACTGCAATGATGATGACCGCATTTGACGACAATGTTATCTATAAACGTGCAACGATAACAATGTATGAATTTAAAAAAAAAATCACTGGAAAATGAATGCATATATACATACATACGTTTTAGGAGAAAATAAAATAAAAAAGCAAAAAATAAATAAAGACGCATACAACCTACTACACTTACATGAAATTAACGTGTCTTGCTGTAGCATTAATTTTGATTTATTAACTTGTTTCCCATTTACCAGCCAGCCGGCTGCAGCATACAAAGTCACAACAATCGTCTACAGCGCCACGCATGACTCATAATGCACCAGCAATTATACGACGCACAGTGGTATGACTACATACATTTTTTTTTTGGCAAAAAATAGAAATAATATTAATTTTTTCATACATGGTTGATTTAAGCTAGTTAAGAAAAATTCCAGAAATGGTTTAAATAGGCCACTCCCCTTGAGTTACTTCCCCTGGACCAATAGTGGAAATTTCGGAATAAATATTTTCTCCCCAATGGGAGAAATGGCCAATCTGGCAGCGCTTTGTTAGTAACCACGAAAAAATTAAAAAAAATTTAAGGTTAATGTTTTTTATATTTGTATGTTTTGCGGAATCAATAAAATTAGAAAATACATGATTTTCGACAACCAAAAACTTTTTTGTCGCTACTGGTTTACTATGTCAAACTAAAAATGGGTGCGTTTTGACTCTGACATTGTGAATAAAAAACGCAAAAAATCAAAAAAAAATTCAAAAACCCTGCACCTTATTATTCAAATNAAAAAAAAAAAAAAAAAAAAAAATACTGGGGTGAATTCTGTCGACTCCCACTGTGCGATGAAATTAAAACAAGTGAAATCGAGCAATAACCACGCCTACTTCTCATACAACAGTGTTTAAAAAAAACAAACACTCAAAACTAGAAAAATTACAGTAATTAGAAAAGAGAAATTGCTCAAATTTGATATTTGAATCGATTTCCGAGTTTCATATAGGATACTGTCGAAGTTTTGAAAAAGCCCTCAATACTGAAGCTAAATGTCTCCTGAAGTATGCATTAAGAGAGTTTTAGACTAGATTTGCCATCTGCGGCTCTCCATTTCCCATTAACGCGAATTTTTTCTATTCAACAATTTTATTATTGTTTATTTTTATGAAAAATATTGTGGAAAAACAACAATAATTTACAAAGGTAGAAGTTTTAGCTACTATTATTTTTATGGAGATCACATCTGCTCAGCAGACTCCTTCGACCGCCGTCACAGGGATACGAACCAGCGACTTCTGATTCCTAAGCCAGTTTTCTTCCCAATGAGCTAAGTTCGCCACATAATCTGTTGTTGCTTTTAAATTTATTTCTTTCACCACGGTACTGATAAAATAAAACTCCATAACAAATTTCAAATACTTTAAGAGTTTGCTGTGTCCCACACGGATAACGAAACTTTTTCTAATAACTCTATACTTCTAGAGATATGCATTATGAATTTTTGTGAGACGCCACGCCCCTTTTTTCCAATAACTTACATTTTTCTTAATTAGTATAGATTAGTTCCAGTAATCTACCAGAAACAATGGCCACAGAGTCGAATTATTCACAAAATCTTTTCTTATGGTCCTATTTTGATGAAATTAAAAACGTATACAGTAACCAAAAAAAAATCATCAGATGGCGCTGTGGTCGATATTTCCAGAACATCCATATTTATGGTTCGGTTCAATAAATACTAGGGTTATTGGCTCGGTTTCTCCAAACTGGTATCAAGCGGTATTTTTGATTTTCGAATAGCAAGTAAACCGGATTTTTACAATCGAATAAACCGGCTTATCACCTAGTTTATGTATATACCAGAACCTAAGTATGCTAAATATTTTTTTTTTTTTTTAATCTGAATAATGGCAAATTTTCCACTTCAGAAAATTACTTAAAACAAATAATTTTCAAGCAAAAAACACAACCGACTTCAATTCTCAGATACAAATTTATTACCACCAAAATACCACTGTGCGACGATGTAGTAGTCGCTGCACCAGCTGCTGCAAGACCAAGCAATACAAAATTGTTTAACACACACGCCTGCATGCAGAAAACGCATAATATCGCAAGCGATCAAGCTGCTAAATACTCAGATGCAGCAAAAGAGCGAAAGGACAATGCATTGGCTTGGCCACTTTTGTAGTTGTGTGGGACGCATACCGCATTTTTCAGTTGTTGCACGAATAATATACTATGTGCAGCTCAAATTGCCGCAGCGCATTGCTTTTCTCTTGTTTTATTTTTTTTAGTTTCTCTAATTTGCCATTAAATTTTTGCGGTTTGTAATGCCTCGTTACTTTGACATATTGCCAAGGCGGCTTGACGACTGCCCACCTGCGCCTGCCACTCACTCATACACTAACTCACTCAACTGCTCGCAACTTTGTTGCATTTCAAATATGCGGCATTTTAAGTTGAAAGTACTTATATGTTTAGTTATGACGAATTTTGTTTGTTTGCTAGTTTTTCCTTTAAAAAATGTCTTCGCATTTTTATGAAAGTTTCCAAACTTTGTTGTTTGTACCATTTGACTCTTTTATTCGCCAACTGTAAATTCCCATAAGTGATGATTTACAGTTACAAATAGCAGTTGGAAAATTGTCGGCAGCGCATTTTGCGTTTGGTTGGCAGTGAAGGAGATTTTGCTTTTTATTGCACATCTGCTGGTTACTCATACAGGGGGTGCAATACATATACAGAGTGCACAGGGTATAGGATTCTTGGAAATCACAATTTTTCGATCGGAAAACTCTGCTTCTCATCAGGAGATTCCCCAATATTAATCCCAATCGTTTATTTAACCATTTTTTCATACTAACTAGATTATATAGGTTTGCCGAAAACCCCAGAAAATGCAATGGAGAAACCAATGAAAAATCTTTAGTATTAAAATATGGTTAAATAAACAATTTGGTATTATTATTTGAATTCTCCTAAAGAGAACCATTGCTTTCCGACCGAAAAATATTGATTTCCAAGAATTCTATATCATTTCTACGAAAATTTCTTTTTATACCCGAGCGCACTTGTGCTCAAGGGTATTATAACTTTGTTCACATAACGGTTGTTTGTAACAGGCAAAACGAATCGAGATAGATATAGACATATGTATACATAAATGATCAGGATGAAAAGAGAAATCGATTAAGCGCTGACTGTCTGTCCGTCCGTCCGTCCGTCCGTCCGTCCGTCCGTCCGTC
>NW_016160863.1:0-20957 GCF_001687245.7 Rhagoletis zephyria | reverse complement strand
AAAACATATATTTAATACTTGCGCCGGGTATTTAATGTTCGGCTCCGCCCGAACTTAGACTTTCTTACTTGTTTTTACCATATAAAATACATGGAAAACTTTGAGCGCTTTGAGGGGCAAAATTTTTTCGATATAGAACAATCGTAGGCGGTGAGAGCATTTAAAATCCGGCTTTGACTTCTTTTTGGACCACCCTAATGTACACTGGCAGTCAAAGGAGGATGAATGGTGTTTTGTTTTTATACCCGAGCGCACTTGTGCACAAGGGTATTATAACTTTGTTCACATAACGGTTGTTTGTAACAGGCAAAACGAATCGAGATAGATATAGACAAATGTATACATAAATGATCAGAATGAAAAGAGAAATCGATTAAGCGGTGACTGTCCGTCCGTCCGTCCGTCCGTCCGTCTGTGCACACGATAACTCGAGTAAAAATTGAGATATCTTAACGAAACTTGGTATGTGCACTTCTTTCGGGCGTAGGACGGATGGTATTGAAAATGGGCAAAATCGGACAATAACCACGCCTACCTCCCATATAACGGTAATTTTCAGAAATACAAAAACTGCGATATTTTAGTAACTACTGAAGATAATTCACTCAAAATTGATATTTATAATAACTTTTAGACGAAAAATAAGAATATTAACATTTTTTTGAAAATGGGCGTAGCCACGCCCACTTATGGTTACATGTGTATATCTTGGTAACCGCTGCATCAATAGTTTGCATTGTGAATGAAAAAATAAACTGGAAAATGTTACTCATACGCCATGCACAAGTATAGCTGTGTTACCTGCTCATATTCCATAAAAAAAACATCACTACGCATTTTTAACCGACTTCACAAAAAGGAGGACGGTTATCAATTCGTCGGAATATTTTTTTTATATTTTTTTATGTATATTACCGCATAACTTTGGACCACGTTAACCGATTTCTATAATTGTTTTTTTTTTTTTGTAAGGAAAGGTGTTAAATCACGGGTGGTCCCATTCTAATTTGGTTTAAATCCGATCATTGGATCATGAATAGATTAACGATAATATTAAATTTTTATATGAGAATTGAAGTCGGTTTTTGGTTTTCCTTAAAAACTACTTATTATTTAACCAATCACAACACTTTTATCGAACGTTGTACTTCGTTAGTAGCTTGCGTTTTTTTTTAAGAGCAAGCTTTGATACGAACGAAATAATTTACATAAAGTATGTTGCTTCTTATTTTCTCCCTGCTAAGATTTGATTTTTTTCATAAAAATTTAAATATCTTGGGAAAATGACTTTATCTAGAATACCAGAATACAGATTCGTAGTCTACGACTCAAGGTAAAGCTCACGTGTTTTGTCGTTTTTTTTTGTAATTTCAAAACTTGAAGTTCTCTTTCCAGTGAAATAAAAAATACAGAAAGTAGTCAGATTCTGTAGAAATATTTGGATATGTTTTTTGCAATATATTACGCATACGCCCCGGAGGTAATAAGTCGTGCCATATGTATTTTTCCATATCTAAAACACATTAGAGGGATTCTCGAACTCTTACAAAGTCCGTTCACGGTGCACGGATTGCACAGCTTTTCCTTAGGAAGTCTGGCTTATATCATGTCATGCGTGCACCGTGCAACAGCTTTGCGAGAGAATCCTCCTATGTTCAGATTTTCTCTATTCCAGTAAAAAATTAAATAAAAATGTTTAGATTATATTTTAACATGTAAGAAAGTCTAAGTTCGGGCGGAGCCGAACATTAAATACCCGGCACAGTTACTAAGTATATGATTTTCACCTTTGCGAAAACTACCGCTACACGGTAAGCCGGTGTGTATCAATTTTGAGTAAATTAGCGTCCTTAAATTTCGAAATATTGAAGTTTCAAGCATTTCTGAAATTTACCGTTATATGAAAAGCGGCCGTAATTTTAGTCCGATTTCAATAAATTTCAACGTTTTGCTTCTGTGTGGCAAATACAATAACCACACCGAGTTTTGTACAAATTGGTAGAACGGTTACCGATATACATATATGTGATCATAAGTGGGCGGTGCCACGCCCATTTTCCAAAATTTTATCATAAGCGTATTTCTTGGTAAAGAATTGTTGCAGGCATCAATTTTGAGTAAATTAGCTTTAATATTTTTTTATTTATCGAAGATTTCGTATTTCTCCAAATTACCGTTATATGGGAGNGACGGACGGACGGACGGACAGACAGTCACCGCTTAATCGATTTCTCTTTTCATTCTGATCATTTATGTATACATTTGTCTATATCTATCTCGATTCGTTTTGCCTGTTACAAACAACCGTTAAGTGAACAAAGTTATAATACCCTTGTGCACAAGTGCGCTCGGGTATAAAAAGATATTCATATTGATTAAATGAATAAAAACTTTCGCATCAAATCAATAAGAAACCTTTATGGAAATTTCTTTGTTTTTTTGTCTGGCATACCTAATCATGACTTGGGATGTACAATTATGTAGTAACTGCATATGTTTTGTATATATAAACCAGTCACGTCCCTGTGACTACCATTTTCACCTGTAACTCAGATTTAGAGGCAGAAAATTCCAATGCACCGACCTACATTTGGCAATACATGTTTTTTTTTTTTAATAGTTCTACATAAAGGAGTACTCAAAAACCAGCTTTAGCAAAAGATTCATGATTTTGGAAGAGCTTTAATTTAGTGGTATTAAGGTGGTATGCTAAGGTGGTAGGATTTGAGATATGGTGGGTTCGAGCTAGAATGGGGTATTTGAGGTCAATGAACTTGCGAAAAAAAATTATCACCTCGAGACAAGAACACGATCTGTCATACTGATAGATTCGACTATGCATGCCGGAGATATGAAGAAAAATATAAAAGGCGACCCCTACGCGCAAATTATTGTTTTTTCAATATTGCTTTGCAAAAATACTTTAGAATCAGGGTTGCACGGCAAACCTTTTTTTCTGGTACAGTGTAATGTACATACATAAATATAAATACCAATCTACTCATGACTATGAGTTTTCACAGAAAAGAAGAAAATAATAATATTTCCAAGCGAAACAAATTAAAAGGAAAACGCAAACTCAATTTAAAAGCTGAGGCTAAAGAGTAGCAAAAAACCAAGTCCAGAAAATTGGGCGAGCTAAAATGGTACGTATGTACATACCTGTGTACGCTAGTAAATAAGGGGGAACAAGGCAGCAGCATCTCGTTCCTGTCTACCTAGGAAGCATAATAGATTCAGGCGGTTGGTGTGAATGTAATGAAGCGGTACTATCCTGATACAAAAGGGTTTAGCGAGCATGAAGGCACAATGCCGCTGCATGTAGCAAGCTCCACGAACATACATGCACGCAAAATAATGTTAGCAATCAGGAAGCATAATACAAACTTAAGCACATGGTAGTATCCACTCATGTGCACATTAGACTGCATCACTCCCTATACAAAAAAAAAATAAAAAATACAAAATCGGTACTATGGACCGACTCCAAAAATGGAGATTTTTATTAACAAAAATAGTTTCTTAAAGTTTTTTTAAAAAAAAATCCCCTCAAATTACCAAACGGTTGAAGGTTACAAAATTTTCATATATGTAAGTATTAAAAAAAAAAATTAAAAAATGTTCAACAGAATCGTAATAATGAGATTTTTGATGCTGAAAACATTTTTAAATATTTTTATGCAGATTTTTTACGCTAAATCTGTTTTGTCATCTGAGGGGATTTTCAAAAAAGTGTTTAAGAAACTTTTTTTGTTCATAAAAAACTCCATTTTTGGAGGTATTTTCAAATCGGTTCAGCTCACGTAGATCTTAATATTTTTCCGAAATATTTTGTTGAACGTCTTCATATATAATAAATTTTGTACTCGCTGCGGAAAAACAGCAACTTTTTTTGGTGATGCACTCTAATGCACATACATACATACATACATATGCTAGTAAACACTTGCTAACAATGTTGTGCGCTTGTACATATTTGGCAAAAAACGAAAAAAATATTAGGAAATAAAAAAAGAGTTAGCAAAAGGCAAGAAATTTGTGCAACCAGGTGTTCTTGACACTGCAATTTCGAGTGAAAACATCGAAAATAACAACACAACAGCAAATGTTTTTTTTTTTTTTGGGAGCAGCACAGTAATGCGGCTAGTATTTGGTAGATGTGGCAAATGAAATAAACCATTGGTATATGGTAAACACTTGCATTCAAAAAACAAAAACAAAAAAAAATAGAAAGGAAAGCATAAGCCTTTTAAAAAGCCACACAGAGATGGACAACAAAAACTAAGAAGGCAACATTAGTGAAAGGAATGAATGTGGTAAGGCTGCTGCAAGCTACAATACAATTTAATCCTGTTCTTCAAGGATCGTAAATTGTTTTTCTCCCCCTTAAAACTAAGATCTTAAATTTGCAACACAAACTAAGCCGCCATCTATTTCATTGCATGGTCTCTCTCTATCGCCAAGGCTTGGTTGATTGTTTAAAAGAAACATTACCTGAGCACCAACCATGGACCCAATTAGTGCTGAGAGCACCATTTTGATCCGCCTCCTCTGGGAGCCCTGGTATTATCCGATTTTAAGATTCGTCCTTTTCGTAAAATTACTTAGATTTTTCGATGAATCTATTTAATAATGAAGTATTTGGAGGTCTTCGTAAGATTTTGGATGAAGCATCTCTCTTGTGTATTATGATATATGCGTGTACCAGTGCTGGGCACTCGTATAGGTATTGTAGGATCATTTGCTCACTTGCCTCTAGATTCCAGCTGCGGCAATGTGGGTTATACGGGAGGCCAGTTAACCTGACTACGTATACCTTTTCTCGACCTATTCAGAAGTTCCTTTGTCATTGGTTTGTCGTATTGCGGTCATATATTCCTCGCAGTTTTACAGGTTTGAAGGTCTTTCCTAGGTGTATCAATCATACGTGCAAATTGAAAATGCAGTTCCCTTTTGATGAGTCCATGTGGACAGTTATTGTCTCTGCTTCGGATTCATCAAGAGATTCTACCAACTTAGACAACCATGACCGGTAATCCATCTGCCGTCGAGCTTAATGGGGATTTGCAATCTGTGACGGTTTTAGACCTTGTTACCGGCGAGACAAGTGCCAGAAGTGCCGCTTGGAAATCTCAGCAGAGTTCGGTGGTCGGAACGAGAAATTCTCAATTTCTCAGAAACCATCTCGGCTCCCACAACACAGCCAATTTTGGAGCGGCCAGTATAGATTTCAGTGGAATTAGCCCCTAATCCAATCCCGTCTAGAAAGAAACCTCACCTGCAAGTTTTTCTTAAAATCTATAGTAGGAGGCGTATAATTTGATTATTTCCCTGATTATATAAGTTTTTCAAGAATAATCCTGTGCGCCATCCATCATCAGAAGGTTGCGACTTAATTGCTCCTTTAGCACCTTCACTTTTTGTGGCCTACATGTGTAGCCTGAGCAAAGCCTCCTCTAGGATTTCGCTAATCGTTGGGGGGAATAGAACGCATACCGCCGCCATTACATCATCTATATATGCTACTACTTTCACTCCACCTTTATTGAGATCCAGTAGAATGTCGTTCAGTGCCACCGCCCTTAGTAGCGGAGACAGATAGTTTACTAGTACATATATTTGTGCTGACTTGTTGGAAAGTTTCGAGCTAATTTCTAGCTAGCTAGCGACATTTGGAATCGAAGTGTCTTGGTCCAAGCCCTGATGGAAAGAACAGTGAAATTCTTCACGTATAGTTTAAAGCTTTATGGGAGTGTTGGTGGTGTGGTGTGTTCTTCAAGCTGGAGTGGTTACCGTTAAAGAAGCAGCAGATACATATACATACTACTTAAGGATGTGAAGTCAATAAGAGAGGTAATCGTATACTCAGATGGTCAAGCGGCAATCATGGAGGCAATGCCTTACCTCACTCTCAATTGCAACTAATATTGCTGATCTGACTATGCGGGCAGAAAGGGTATACAGTACTGTGAGTACTGCTGACCACTTGTGGTTTACTTTGGGACAGATAGGCTTGACGACAACTCCACAAAATTTTGGGCGAAGCTAGTTCATGTGCAATTGCAAAGTCCTACTGACTAGGAGTGAATCGCGAAGGGCCAATATACTAATGTACGATACCAAGGCCACAGCTCTCCCGTTTGACTCCGATCGAAATTTAAGCGACGATACTGTACATTTAACTTGATTCTTTGGTTAGGAATTGGAATAATCTCCACACTTTCTTCCGGGCTGTACAACTGTCCAGAACTCTGGAGAACTAGTATTACCCGCCTTCGTGACTCCGTGATTGCCTTGCGGTTTTATATTTTTAGATTAGTTGTAAACCCGAAATCACGATGTGTTACAATGTACAAGAGTGTTCACAACTGTACAAGATCACTGCAACATAACTTAACTGAAACTCTAAAATTTGTATTGAAGTGATAAAATACTTACATATATGTACATATAGGTAAGGTATATGTACCTGTACCATCTTTTGGGCTTGAATTTGAAAACCCATTACTTTCTTTCTTTAAAAAGCTTATTATACAATACTTATGCACAAATCCATTACATGAAGGTACCACAAAAGCGAAAGAAGAAACACCAAAATATCTTGCGAAGAACTTGTAATAAAACATCACTATGCTGTGAATGACCGAATTAACTACTAAACCTACATACATACATACAAAAAAGCTGGGATGCCAATCGTAAATGAAAAACAGACACAAATTTATGTACTTACGGGGTCATAAGCTCATTTAGCGCTTATGCGAAAAATAGACTATGTAAAAGTAGAATAATTGAAATGCCAAATCATGTTGGAATGTGCGAAAATGAAGCACAAAATATATTTAATTGAATTTGTTAAAAAAAAACAAAAAGGTGAAGTTCAAAGTAAAATACTGAAAATAATAACAGAGCAATGGTATGTATGTATATATATATATAAATGTATGATACGCTTAAATTGTGGTTGGCTACAACATGTATACACATGAGTATACATATGTATGTATGTACATTAGGATGACCCAAAAATTTTTTCCTCCAGCCTTTGAAGTTTCCCATGTATTTTACATGGGAAAAATGCATTTTTTTGTAAAATTGATATAAAATCGTCATAAATAAATATTTTTTGATCGAATGAAACTATTTCCCTTCAGAAGTCTTTAAATAATAACACTATGTTGCTTATGTAACTTTAAAATTTTACTAAGTGTAATCTGTTATATAGAAACAATTGTTTTTTTAAGTTTTCATAACCAAATCACACACGACCAGCTCAATGAATGAGTTTAATTCTTTTTTGCATTCTACTCGATTATTTCTGTGGGTATGTGGTAACAAATTTTGAAAAATAGGGTTGCCAGATATTTGAAATTTTAATATTATGTAAAGGCTCAGTACAATAATTAAGTTTCTTCATCAAAACTTCTAGCCCCCTTACGATACTCATTTCATCGTTTTCCATACAAAATACATTGGGTGTCAAGAGAAAAGCGTCAATAACTTTCGCCTAGATGCATTCCGGCAAAATTTTTTTTCTGTAAATAATTGCTGTTAAACGTGCAACTATTTCAGCCCAAATCGCGATTTCAAAGCCATTGAGATGTTAGTAATATTTAAAAAAAATTTTAATACCTTTTGTAAAAAAAAATTTTATGACCAAATAAAAAATAAAAATGGGAAGAAAACACCATCATTCTTAACTGCTTAAACTATGAGCAGAATCGCGAGAAAACATTTAAAATTTAAATCATTTCGAAAAATGTTAATAGCTATAAATTCCACAATAATTCGAATTTCGCAAAATTGTGGAACTTGTACTTTTCTTTTATCGTTGTGAAGCATAAACAGATAATTGCACAAAAAACGCTCGACCTTCGAAAAAATGGTGGCTCTCGTCACAAATTTTTTTCTTCCCATGTAAAAGATGTGGGAATCTTCAAAAAAAAAACACGTGTCTCTTTATTCTTGATATTCTTTAGTTCTGGGGGGTTCAAAAAAGTTGATTTTCCTATGTGTGTATTTTTGGGCCACCCTAATGTACATATATCTACACTGATTGCCGAAATGTGGCCAATAAAAAAAAACGCGCTAGCTCAAAGAGTAATGCTCTCAGCAAAATGTTGCAAATTACCAAAAAAAAGTGTAAAAATTCCAAATGCACTGATAGCCAACTCCTGCTCATACAGTGCCGGACAAAAGTATTGGCACAGAGAATTTCTCGCAATATCTGCAAAGTTTTTTATTTAATTTATTTTCGATAAGTTAAAAAAAAGCATAGCTCGTCCTACACCAAAAAAACATAAAAACTAAATCTCTAGACTTTGTGCAAAACTCAGGAAAATTCAATAAATTTGCATACTAATTTGCAACTTTCTTTTCAGAGTTTTAAAAAAAAATTCTAAGTATGTAGTTTTGTAGCCCATCTAATTTTAGTAAATGCAAGCTTGAAGTTGCTAAAAAATCGCGTTTTTTTTACTCAGGTTCTTCCATACAAAGTATGTTCGACAATTATTTTTTGTATGGAAAAAATGAGCGGACTTTATTGCACTAAAATTGAATGGGCCATAAGTCTGCATACTTGGAATTTGTCTAAAAATCCGAATAGAAAGTTGCAAATTAGTATGCAAATTTATTGAATTTCCCTGATTTTTGCACAAAGTTTAGAGATTTAGTTTTTATGTTTTTTGGTGTAGGATGAACTATATTTCTATTAAAAAATATTGAAAATAAATTAGAATAAAAAACTTTGCATATATTGCGAAAAATTCTCTGTGCCAATATTTTTATCCGCCACTGTATGTATGTACATATGAATGTATGTATGTATGCATATGCGTAGATGCGTATGCACGTATTTCTTGTTTAACGAGCTACATCTGTTGGCTATTTGGCTAGTCGGCTATCTGCTGGCTGCCTTGTCTCACTGACCGACACCGCGCGCCATGGGGCATGCGTGGCATTTAAGGCTGTCTCAGCTGCTGGACGGCCGATTTGTATGAGCTTCGAGGATTTGCTATGTTATTTTATTCATAAAATTTTTACTTTTGTTGCACATAAACTAGTTTTCCATTGCCTTCAACATTCGGATTGCTTTGTAGTTAATTACAAATTCGAAATGTGTTTACGCGCTTTTTGTAGTGCTACTGACCGATAGACCGGCTTTTAAAATTTTATCTAAATCTAGCTATAACAACAATAACTACATACATATGTGTAAACATCTTATGAGAGTGATGATCATTAAATTTTCAATAAAATTACTTATTTAGCAATAAATAAAAGGTGTTACAAGCAATTATTTTTATGCGTTGCCTTTGATGTTTGATTTTTGCTAAGCAATAAATCGATGCTATGTATTCGTTTGCTAAGTTTTATCAAACTCCGCAGACAAGTGTAGCCAAGTGTCACTCACGCAAACAGGGCTTAGAATAATGCTCTCGAAAGAACCCAATAGTGTTGCCGTTATTGGGCTTTTAAAAGGAATTTTTGTAGGTTTTAGTCACACCTAGAAATTGAATATATCTGCACTAGACTTGAATAAAAACTCGCGAGTGTTTTGACGGCGAAAAAGGACGCGTAAAAAAACTTCGGCGAAGAAAGACGCGGTGCTACTATGCCCTTGTGACTTTAGAGCGGTTCTTGTGTGACATATTGCTGGCGGCGGCTGGTGGTGGCTATAGATAGAGCTAATGGTTGCTTGGGGGTTGTACGATAGATATGGGAGTTAATCATGGCATGTCCTCATTTGCTGAAGCTCACTCTGCATTGTTGGAGATTAAATTGGTGTTAAGATGCTTAGTTTGGTTATATTTCGAGTGAGTATGCCGGTCTGAGTGCGTGCATCGACTACGCGAATCTGAACGGCTGGACTGAATACACTTTCTCAATGCATTCGTGTCGCCAGTAGTGGATGCGATAGTGCCTTCGTGTAAATGTTCCTCCATCTTCTTCGTTTTTGAAAATCTTCGAGCTAATCTTCTATCGAATGTTGGCTAAACTGGTGGTGTAAAATATTTACCATTTTAAAAGTAGTTAGTTACGGCCAAAGGAAATAGTTAATAAATAGTTACCACTAGTCGAATGCTAATTAGTTAATAGTTAGCTACCAACTAGTCCCATTTCCTGCAGGCAGGACATTGCATTGGTGCGGCAAATATTAAGGCTATTTTTGATAGCCTTTTCGTGCTGTTAATGAATTCGTAGATAAAAAGTTTCCTTCGGCTCCAAGTTTTTAAGAAAAACGTGAAAAAAGCAAGGAATGAAACCGAAACCCAAACCGAAACCGTAACCGTTTAAAACCGTTTCGTTTTTCAAAACCGAAACCGAAACCGTAACCGTTATCTTGACCTGAAAAGGAACGATACCGAAACCATTTCAATCACAGGTTTCAATCGGTTTCCAGAAATTTACAAAAATAATAAATAAAAATTTCTTTGAAATAAATGATTTATTTAACAACATTTAGCAACATTTTGCTAAAATTCTTGTTAAGTATTGAATAAGTATGGCAAGGTAACTTTTCGCAAAAATCTGCTGATGACTTTGTTGTTGTGAATCGATAATCGATTAATTATATTTAAGTAGTTTCTTTCCCGTACGCAATGCGAGATCCCGCGTGTGCCCAAAATAGCCCAGAAATCATGCCTGTACTCAACAAAATGGGTAATAGAGAGCGAAAATTCGAGCGTATTCGATCGTAAGTGTATTCTTCTTCCTGCCCGAAACAGCCCGAAATTTTCTCCGAGTAAAAATGGATAAAGTGTCAAAGTGCATATCAGCTGTATTGTGTTTACATGTTGCCTGCATTTACTTGGTGCTTTTAAGGAAAAGTGAATGGCCTGTTGATGTATTTTCAATCTATGTACTTAAAATCAAATTTGTGAAACCAAAATTCAATTTCCAAGTGTTTGCATTTAATACCATGTTCTGACCGACAACCAAAACATTTTTCCTTCATTTTCTTTTCATTTACAACCTTTAACTTTCATTCTTATTTTGCTTTGGCCAGGCAATTAACAATAAATCCGAAATGGCGTATTAAAGATGATAAAATATGACTTCCACTTCGATAAATAATCGAAAAAAACTAGTGAAGACACCGATTGGAATGAGTGGAAAGTGAGTTTTCAAGTAGTTTTCAGCGAAAACTGGTTTTCGTTTAACAGATTTTATATGGACGAAAACACAAGTTTTAGGTCGAAAACCAGTTTTAGCAACGAAAACATGTTTCCGATGTCGGTCAGAACATGGTATAAGTGACAAAAACAAGAACAACGTGAATCAGCTGTTTCTCGACTTGTGGGCACGAAATGTGGGTTTTTGCGTTTCCGTACTTCTGAACTTTGTTCCATTTTTGAAAGAAAATGTTTCTCTTATTCTCTAATTACCAAATCCGGTCCGGATTGTTAGGGAAAGAACCTAGTGTTGATATTATCAGTGAACTGTAATTTTCGATTTTCTTTCCTCAACGTTTAAGACATTGTGATTTAAATAATATCAACAAAATTTCTGTGAAAAACCGAAACCGGAACGAAACCGAAACCAAAACCGAAATAAATTTTGAAGAACGAAACCAAAACCGAAACCGAAACACTTGGCAAAACCGAAACCCAAACCGGAACGTTATTTTGAATCGGTTTCATTCCTTGGAAAAAAGTAGTGTAAAAAATCGAAATCTAAAAATGCTTGTTTGAGAAGCTCTAGCAAAAAAAAACTAAAGGTGATAGAACCTTTCATTGAGGCTTAAACTAACAATTCCTGTGAACACCACCCTTGCACCTTTACCTGAAGGCTACCTATAGTCATTTTTTGAACAATAAAAACTGATTTTGGCGAAGTTTGAGTACCAACCGCAACTAAACACGAGGTGATTTTCGACTTGGAATTTTATTTAGGCCAAAATTTTCAACAATTAGTCCTGAAAATCTCATTCCCACGTACTAGTCAGGGATTGAAGACGTATGTTTTGGCTTTAATTTTTAGCCTAAGTGGAGTATTCTATCATATTTGATTTCTTCTCTAGAGCTTCTAGAACATTGCCAAAAGTGCGATTTTTGACATTTTCACCACATTTTTCTCAAAATCTGGAGCTGATGGAAACTTTTTATCAAAGACATCTTTAACTTTTGCCGCACAAACATGTGCTTCTACTTTTGTTCTCCTGTTCAGGCCGAGATATAAAATTTGTAAGTTTTAATTAACATCGACGAGCTAAATATTATACGTACGAGTTTATTGAAATAGCGCATCTCCCGTTTAATTTTCAACTTTTTTTCATGCGATTGTTTATTCACATTTTTTTTATGCGACGCCTGCATTCATTGCCATTGGTAAACGAGCCGCAATTGTGATTAAAAATGACACGCCACTGGCTTGCCATTTGGCCAGTTTGGCCCGCGGGTTCGCAAAAAACCGGACGCACTTGTGTGCTTTATGATGTGCCTTTGACCGATGCGAAAGCTCAATTACGAGCACTCGTTTGCCCAATAGCCGAGTTCAAGTTGAATAGTCAGTCCGCAGCCAGTCGCCAGTGGCTGCAACCATGCGTGTGGCGTGCGCGTACAAATATGACTTAAGTGACTTTTAAAAAATAAAAAATTTGCTTTTATGATTGATTTATGGCCAAATATTTGGATTTAATTGAGATATTGTTTACATGTAGCATCTTTAAACATTTTTTAATATTTTATATTTATTGTTGAATTTTCATTAACCAATGCAGCTACTTTAACCCTTCTGCAATGACTGTGTCAAAATGACCCAATTTCCATGAACAATTTAATTACAGAGTTAGAAAATTTTAAATAAGCTGCTGCGTTGTCTGTTCGTTAAAAGCATGATCAGCTATGGTTTTTCAAAAACTAAAAGATTTTTTTATTTTTATTTTGTTTTTTTTTTTTTAGAAGGCAACATAGTTTTCACCTATCCCATTCTAAATGTATTATTCATTCATATTAAAACTTAATATAACCTAGTAGATATTTTATCTGATGTAAGCATTATTTTTTTCATTTCAGGTGAGTTACACGCAGACTTTTGACTAGAGAGACTAAGGTTTGTTGTTACTATTGTTACTAGGAGGCTATTTGGATCTTCACTAATATTAAACTTATAATTAAATTAAGCAGCTCTAGGTACTGCTATTTAGATGTACCTAAGTGTTTGGTCCATACTGTATTTAATTTTGTTATATATAGTATCTCTGTCCCTGACTGGCGTGAAACTTAAATTAACAAAACGCAAATTTTATTGTAGACATGCAAATACCCGGCATATGCTTCACTGCGCTTTTAAAGTATTTTTGCCTTGTTTGCCCCTCCCAAAGTATTATGGCGTCATCTAAAATAAAAATAAATAAATATACGCAAAGAGCTTTATGAAGTGGCATTTTGAAACAAAGTTTCGACTTATAAAGCATTTTTTATTTTTTATGAATGTGGTGTTAGGTAAAATATATTTTCGACGGTTTTTGGAAAGCAGGTACAGTATCGACTTTCTCTTGGGAATTTAATTTGTATTCTTATAAGTCGTGCACTTTCCGCAAAGGTGTTCTAATTCAATATTTACCTTATCTTATCAATTTAACTAAATTAAATTTTTCAAATAGGTGGCAACCCGCTTCAAAAATATTTTCGACAATTTTTTTTTTTAATATTTCATTGATTTTGTCGACAGCCAATAAATAAACATATATGTAAAAAAATTAAATTTCTTAGCATTGGTGAAAAAATTTTAAATATAATTATATTTGACAACTTATGGTTTGTTTCGAAAGAAAGATCCAATAAATAACTACTTATTATACAAAAAAACAAAAAAAAATAATTAAAAACCATTGTTAAAACGGGTGGCAACTCTCCAAAAAAATATTTTCGGCAGTAAATTCCTTAAACCTCTATAGTTTACTACCCATATTGCAATATTTAATTTATGTTATCAATTTAATTAAAATTTTCAAACAGGTGGCAATCTGCCATAAAAATATTTTCGGCTTTTAACTTGTTTCTTTTGATAGCCATATCGTAATATTTACTTCATCTTATCAACATACTTAAACTGCAATTTTTACACCAGGAGGCAACTCTCTAATCTATTTTTTTCTATATTTTAAGTTAGACCTCTAGCAGCTTATCGGTGAAAACTGCATTCAATTCCATTCATTGGTTGTCGAATTGTGCGCGTACAAACATGGAGTCAGTCAAAACTTTTACAAATATTTGATTTGGCTTCCGTTGCTCTAATAAAGTCCACCCATGCTAAGAGAGATAACTTTTTTCGAGAGAATCTCTCCAGCTGCAAGAATTAAAATCTTTAATGAGTTCTTTTATGCTGCAGGCAGTATAACCTCTGGTGCAGAAAATTTAACTACGGAGAAAATACCCAGTATCCTGATTTTTATTTTATTTTATGCCACTCACTTGCAAGACAGTATCAAGAAAACTCTGGTTAGAAAAAAGTTGCTAACAACAGGCTTGTCTAGAGAATTTCTGGCCGGAATGTTTGTAAAAATAAAAAAAAAAAATCGACTTAAAAAAATAAAAATTCCGCTGAGTAGTGACTGGCTTTAGATGCGATCGTGTCGAAATGATTTTTCCTCAGAAATTTCGTATGTCAATGGTACAATCCGCAGCTATTTAGGCTACTGCAGTAAAAGTGGCATTTCTGGCAAAGACCATCGAAGAGTTTTATCACAGGCTCTCATTTCTTTCAGCCGGTCATTAGCAATGTAAGTGATTTATCACAGTCTGCTTTCACCAGCAACAACACACAGCAAACTAGTAGCTAGCTGCCTGGATATATAGAAAGCTGTAAGGCTGCTGGGATGATTAACTTCTTAATAACACTCGCAATTAAAATCAAACTAATCAAAGAAAATAAAATCAAAAAGCATTCGCTGCAGATAACTAATAAAAATTGCAAACCAAACATTTTGTATGCAACTTCTGATTTGTTGGCGCCGACTGCCGATTGACTGCCCATTTGTTTAGTGTTAATTTACGTAGCCTTACATTTGAAGCGGCCGCAGAAATATTACTTATTTATATGCAAGCTTAATTGTTGTCTGCTCAAATTATCAGCTTTATGTCTATCGATGCCTTTCCTTTAAAGCCCGCCTTATTGCACACTTTTTGCATTTATGCAAAATTTATGAGATCATAATTGGGCTAGCAGGCAGCCTCAGCAACACGCAGCTAAGCGAATAGCTAACAGCTAACAGCAAATAAACTAAAAACCTAACGAGGCATGCAGGCAGAAAAGAAACCTTAAAATGCGATGAGCGATAAGCAAAGCGACGGCATGCAACTTTAAACAGATAGTGCAGCCGCACTCAATTGCAACGGCTGATCGGCCATAAAATGAAATGCTTAAATTGTAGCAGCAAATAGCGATAAAAGCTACAGATTTCGAGCTGAGCAGAGCAGAGCAGTGAATGGCAGAAGTTGAAATTTATCGATGGCTGCTGCTATTTGTTGTGTTTGCAAGCTGCCGCCACCCAGAGGAAGAGCGATACAAAATTTAAAAGACACAAACTTCTGCTGATCTCATATCAGCGGCAAGCAAAAGTGCGAATATTTAAGGCAGGTGTGTGTGTGTGAATTCATGCATACAAAAGATACACCTAAAGTGTGTGTGTGTGCGCGCAGCTGATTTTCCACCAAAAAATTATTTGCGATTGTATAAAAACAATTCGCTATCGGCAATCGGGCGCACTCTGCTGAAAACTCCTAACATTGCGAATTTATTTATATTTTTTTTTTGCTTTTTTTCCTCTTTCCGCTGACCTGCACCCTTTTCCAACATACACTTAGTTCTGCTTAGTACGCCCGCTTTACCCGCAGCTCCCTACGTATCAGTGGCATTTTTGGTTTTAGCTTTGTTGGCATTTTCATTGCATCAACAAAATGCAACAGCCCGTAACGTATGTATGTATGTATGCTGCAACACTTTTCCGTGGCTATTTACTACATACTAAAATTGCACGTACATATTCGGTATATTGTTGTATGTTTGTTGTTGCACTCATTCAAGTGCAACGAAAACTAAATCCGCAAATCAACCACAGCTGCTGCAACGTCACACTGTTTGACTGCTGTCTGCGGCTTTACCGCATTTTCAACTCGTAAGCCTTCTTTCTCGTTCGCATCTAAACTTCTCGCATTGCAAGTGGCATGTTGCACGTTGTAAGTTGCAAGTTACTCTGTTTTGGCGATTGTCTTCTTGCTACTGCGGCTCTAATGTACCTACTCGTATTGGTATATGGTTAAATATATGGGGCGTTCCCTAACAAAATGTGTTTGATTTGATTAACATTTTTTTTTTTAGGGTTGATGCATAAACATAAATAATAAATAAATGTGAAATTTGAGCTTGATTAATACATTTGTAAAAACTTCAAAGCACAAAAACCAAAACAAATCGATTTAATATTTTCCAAATATCTCGAGAACGGGTCGAGGAAAAAATTAAAAAAAAAATTTCTATGAAAAATAATATTTTTAATTGTGTTTTCTGGACAATTTTTCACATACCAATTTTTTGATAAAAAAATTAGTTTTTTAAAAAAATATGCCATCTCAAAAAAATATTAAAAAAAAATTAATTTACAAACTTTTTAATTTTTTTCTAGATTTTTTTTGAGTATGCAGTTTTGTATCCATTTAAATTTTAGTATAATAAAGTGCAAGTTTTAAGCTACTGCAGAATCGCGTCGGTTTTTAACATTTTTTTGTGCTGACGGCTTTTTGTACTTTTTTATTATTGAAGAAAATGCGCAAAAGCGTTTTCAAAAAAAATTTAAAACAAAAAAATTAACGCCAGTTTGGCAATTGCTATACTAAAATTTAATGCGCCACAAAACGGCATGCTCAAAAAAAAAATCTAAAAAAAATTAAAAAAAAAATTTTAAATTTGTTATGTACTCTTTTTACTCAACTTTGGAGTAAAAAAAATCACAAATCAAGTTATTGCTTAGTGCACCCCGTAATACTAAACTTAAATATTGCGCAATACTCGGAGCTACCATTGTGATTTTTTTAAATTTTTCTTGAGCTGGCATGTTTTCAAAAACTAATTTTTTTTTTTTTAAATTTGTATGTGAAAAATTTTTCGAGAAAAAAATTTTAAAATAGCTCTTTTCATATAGAATTTTGTTGTGTGTATGTGTGATTTTTTTTTAATTTTTTTCTCGCCCCGTTCTCGAGATATTTGGAAAACTATTAAATCGATTTGTTTCTGTTTTTGTGCTGTACAGTTTTGAAAAATGTATTAATCAAGCTCTAATTTCTTATTTATTTATTATTTATGTTTATGCATCAACTCTAAAAATTTGAATCAAAGTCAAAGACATGCAGTGTGCACTCCGTCCATTTTGGTATGGAATGCCCCATATACATATGTACATACATACATTTGTACGTGTGTGTTCGCATAAATACATACTTTTCCTTTTTATGTTTTCTTTGTTACTTGCCTTGCTCTTCGACTTTTGCTACTTTACGAGCTCGCAAGTCAATTCCGTGGCATTTATTGCGCTGGCTCTGCGAGCTATCTTATCTTCCGGCAATTCGGCTGAAATATTTGACGATTTAGCATTGCTTAAGTTTGAAACGAAATCTGAGCTTCGTATCGAAGAAAAAAAGGGTGGCAACCGGTGTGGCGCACCTACATACATACATACATAAACATACATACATTATTTAGTTTAAATTTTTGTTCGCATTAAAATTTTCTACAGCAACAATTTTAGATGCACTAACAAAAGGATGTAAAATACATAGATAAATACTCAGCTGATTTTTTTTTAAACTCCATTACTTCAAGTTGCGTAAAAATGATTGATCTCCCAAAACTTTGATAACAACTGACCTAGGTTAGCTTAACCCTTAATTAGGCGCATGGGGTCAAGTTGAAAAAAAAATGTCTTGGAGTGCTTGTAGCGTTCTCGTGGTATTTCTAGCTTCCTAACTTCCCGCGGGGCACGTAAGTAAGTCACTGCCAGAACATCGGAGTGTACTCTTTCAAGTCCGATCACATGCGACCACTTACGTAACATTTTTTGGCGGAGGTAAGTCTTTAGTTTTTTTCTTTTTTTGGTTTGAAGTCGAAATTATGTTTTTCTTTTTTTAAGTAAACGATAATAGAGTGCTTTAATATTTTTGATAATACACACTTCGTTTTTTTATTTTGAAAACTCTTTTTTCAACAATTTATTGGGATCACTGGGCAACCCAGGCCACTAACTGTGTGATTTTCTTTATGCGCCTAATTAAGGGTTAACTTATAGCTTTATAAGAGGCCAGTCTAGTTTCGGAAGGTTATTGAGGTTGCCTCTCAGCTGGACAAAATTGAACTAACAATCCATGTGGGAAATAATAACTTCGATCTCTGTTTAAATGAGTTTGTGCTTTGCAGAAATTTCAAATGAGCCCCTGAATTCGCAATCCATAAATGGTATTGTCGTACAAATCAATTTTTTAAAATTAATATTTGAGCAGCCTCTTCCCCAATTTGTAGCGTGTGTCTTGATGATGTCCTGCAAAAAAGGACCCACAATTTTACGTCACCATCGAACAGCACTTTTCATTACTGAAGTACACTCGGAGTTTGCCACGGCCGATCGCTACTGTTTCGTTTGTTGATCTCAGCAGAAACTGAACTTCTATACGTCGGAGTGGTCGTTCTCACGACAGTCGCGTCCATGTAACCGAAGCGGTACAGATTGACATCTAGCCAAGAACTGCCGCTCCGGCATGATTCCTCCAAAAATTCTGTCATATCAACCTCCAAGTGAAAACACGAACCTTTTACCGCTTCGACTGCACAGGCCACAAAACTAAGACCTCTAAAATTATCGAAGAATGTGCGCCTACTAAAAAGTGTCCGTCTAGATAGAGTAAGATGCTGTCATAGAATATACGGCATTGTTTCCTCCTCAAGCTCAGAGTTAAACCACCTTGCTCCGCGACTGTGCGTGACTCGGTCTGTCATGGGATACGTAAGCATTCAAGCGGGACATGCTCGGACTGTAGGTCACCGGTCACCACTATCTGCATAGGATCGCTAAACAAAACAGTCTTAACCTCATTTGGGTTCCGCGTATCAGCAATATAGAGGCTAACTGTATAGAAGAGACTCGAAAGCCTACATATTATCAGGCACCGTGAGATGAGCTCCACAAGAAGGGCTAAATTGGCCTTTAATTCGAAACAGGCGCAGCCGCAAAATTTGCCCTTAGCCTAAGGCAAATTGTGGAAGCAGATAATAGTGGAACGAAATCAAGGCCGATCGAGACTGATGACCATACGTCATCCTGGGGTTTTATCCCAAGATACCCATACATTTTCCAACTATGGAAGTTTGGGAAGGCGGCCCACTGCCGACAAATGATGATATTTCCATCTATACCGATAGCTCAACGATGGAAGAAGTAGGCGGCTCGGGTTTGTACCTTCGATAAGACAATGATATGACCTTCCTGGTGACTGTAGAGAAGGCTGATTCTCTCATACGGGACAGCAAGTCTCTGCCTGGGGACGTCACTTTATTCGTAGACAGCCAGTTGGTTAAATCTAAAGTAGTTCGGAAATGTCGTGCAACGCTGGCTTTACTGCGTCACGTGAAAACATATATCTGCTGGGTTGCTGGACTTAGCTAGACACGGCTCGCAAAAGCATTTAGTGGAACGGATAACACCCTGATACAATTGAATTCTGTTCTACTAAGAAAGGTTGAAGAATACAGCCCTACCGTAAATAATGATCAATGGATTAATCGGGGCCACTTTGAGATCTCACGATCCTGTGCTATAGAAATAATTCGCCATTGATTGCGTATACCAACAAGTCCGCTCTTCAGAAGTTGTTGCGATGCGGAAAAATGTAAATCGATTAACCGCTTGTCAATGACTAGCTCGCCAGACTGGGCGCCTTAAGCATTTGGGATTACCTTTTTTAAATAGTTTTGGGGATATAGCGGATAATAAATGGTTTAACAGACACTACACTGACAATGTAGAATAACTTCGGTTAGAAGGATGTGCCTTATACTGGCACAAGCAGAGGGCATTTTGTACCATAAAGTGAAAGATGGATAAAACGTGGGTCCCACCTCATCTCTTCGCAAATATTGCCCTGTTAAGATCGGAAAAGTTGCAAAGCATATACTCTTTAAGAACAAAACTATTAATCCCAATAGTCTGACATTTCGGTAAACTTAGTCCTTAGATTTTAGCGCACCTAAAGGTTCGGCAGCTGGCTTTTAAATTTATTATTTCATTCGCATTGTTTTGCGATCAGATATGCTTTGCATAAAAACTTTTATACTAACTTATTATTATGTTTAATTAAACGATACATGCATTAATAACCAAAAATTATACTTCATTACCGAATTTGTTACATCACATTATGACAATTAATCAAATTAAGCAGCAGCTCACCGATAGCCAAACATCCGCTTTTTCCATCATGGCGGCACATCCTTGCGCCGCACAGCAATATCGTGTGTCACGTCTTATTTGCGCCACCCGAAAAACCTACAATGAAATTATGCACTCAACCGCAAACAAGTTAAAATATTGCAATCAGCATGAATGCCACACCTAACTAGGCGCACATACAAACACCACGTACCACTACCACTACAAAGACGGCTGCCAAAAGAGGAAATGCGGCTTGTACAATAATAACGACAATTCGCCTTGCAAACTGCATTTCCGTTTTTAGCTTGACAGACAAACTGTGCGAGTGGATGGCTAGTGGAATGGAACGACGGGCGGACGGGCGTTGTTGGCGCTTTGGAATTTGCCTTGTGGAGGCGACAAATTTTCAAATTACTTTTCTGATTCAGAAACTTTTGTGTACGTTAAAGGACAAAGTTTTAAACTGCAGCAGCAAACGCTGTTTAATTTTAAAAACTTTCCACATTTGTTATGCAGCAGCAGCGGTAAAAGCAAAAGC
>NW_016160862.1:23025-58399 GCF_001687245.7 Rhagoletis zephyria | reverse complement strand
TATAAGCACTCCACAAGGTGGTGTTCTCTCCAAACTGCTCTGGATTGTGGTTGTAAACGACCTTCTAGAGAAACTGGTAAAAGTGGGCTGTCGGTTGATCGCCTATGTAGATGATATGAAAATTTTGGTTAAGGGACGATTTCTAGATTTCTTTAGGTTCTGGCTCAAGGCTACCTGAACCAGGTAACTAGGTGGGCGATCAACGGCGGCTGTCGTGGAAGCCTAACAGAGAGGAAATGGTAAGAAAGGTGTCGGTTGCTTTATATTGCTGTAGGGAAGCTATCGGTAAAAGGTGACGTCTCTCGCCCAAATTAATTTATTAGCTCTAGGAAACCAGATTTAAGCCTATATTGTTTCATGGAGCCCTTGTCTGGTGGAACTCACTAGAGAAGGCTACACTTGTAAAATAAGAATTAGTGAAGCACTTAGAACCACACATACACTGGCGCTTAACATACGTATGTTGAACACGGCGGCTGCGGATATTGCAGACAGAATTGTCACAGTACGATCCGCTATTCGGCTAAGGGAAACCGGGACCTTTTGTGACAAAAAAAGGAAAAGAAGAAGTTTCTCTGCTGCCGCAAATATTTTTATATGGAACTTTAAAGCACGTTACCTCACAAGGGATAGCGGTTGGGGTTCTGACAGGTTGTGCGATTGGTATTCATGCCGTGAGACTAGGAATTTCAACTGATCCTTTCTTATCGGCGGTCAAGATGAAGATGAAGTGGAATCATCTGCACACTTTCTTTTAGACTGTCCAACTTTCGCGAGGCAAAGATGGAAGCATTTTCGCTCGGATTTCCAAACAACCACTGAGCTCTCAGGGATCGAAATTTCGTAATCGGCTGGCGGCGTTAACTTAACCCAACCTAACCAGTACTTCTTTGAGCTATGAAGTAGTTGGTCACATTAGGTATAACGTATACGTTGTGTTAGGAAGAACATATCAGTTGTAATAGGGGTAAATTATGCTTTGGATATATTAATTTGCCTTTACATGGGTCGATTTTTGGACAGGCGATAATCGCCTGCAACAGTGGTCTTGCTGTCTACTTTGAGGCAAGCTGTTTATGAATCACCATTTACACAGGCGATTTTTCCTAAGCCATGTTGAGTCGCCTCATGTTAATCCAGCTTAAGGTATGACGTATAAATTGTCATAAAGGCTCCGCCAGATAGAAATTCTTTTCTGCGTCACAGGGATACTTTTGACTGACATCCAAGTCAACTCTGTGATTTTGAATAGAAGACGCCACATTGGCAATGCATGCGTTGACGCAACTGATAAAATTTGCCCAACCTCAACTTTTGACGCACGCGTATGCGGCAAACCAACATAAACAACAACAAGTAAGAAAGTCTAAGTTCGGGCGGAGCCGAACATTAAATACCCGGCGCAAGTATTAAATATATGTTTTCCACCTTTCCGAAAGCTACCGCTACATGATAAGCCGGGGTGTATACATATGACTCTGCACTGAGCGCAGGCGCTCCTTATTGGGTTCGTTTCAACCCTTTCCGGCCTTCGGGATGAACGTAACACTGACTATCCTCCAAGTCTTGGGGATGTACTCAGTCCTCACGCAGTTTGCATAAATAGGATTCAACCAATAGCACGACACCTTCAGAGCCCTTCGAATCGCTATCCGAAAATTGTCGCTAACCAGTTACAAAATCTCCCTCCTGAAATACAAATTATCGCTTAGAAGTACATTTGACTGTACTTCGAAGTACGAAGTACAAGAGCGAAAAAAGAAGTACTTTACTTCCGAAAGAAGTACGGTTGGTCACATTAGTTATACCAGACGTGATAATTTACACGTTATACCTAATAGAATTAATTTAAACCAAACATGATGTATATGTTATACTAAGCATAAAGTATGCGTCATAAGGACGACATCATACACGTTATACCAACGGTGGGCAATCGCGGATCTTTGGGCCAAATGCGCCTCCTTGCGGCTCTTTTTACTTTCTCTTTGCTTAGAACCTTTTGGCTCTTTTTACTTTTTAAAATATATATTTCTTTGCTGGATATTTTCTTCCATTGTGTTGTTTTTTATTTTATTCTTTTTATATACACATACGCAAATTGAGATCGGAATATTACCCGCAATTGGAGAATGAAAATTAGCTTTCTGACTTAATGTTCTTTACCGATATGATGGAACATTTGCAAAACTTGGATTTGTCTCTACAAGGAGAGAATAAAAATCTTTTTAATTTGTCGTAAATTATTTTCAGTTTTGAAGCTAAGCTACGCCTTTTTATTTATGATTTCAAAGAGAATATATCATCATTTCCCATGGCTAGAAAAAATATTGCACATGATTTAAAAGCAGATTTTGAAAAAGGATTTGCCGATTTAAAATTATTTAAATGTACGCTTACATACTTCATGAACTCTTTCTTATGTAACATAATTGAGAAGGAATTTACAATATTCCTTTTTTGGAAAAGAAGATAAGGCACTGGAAATGCAACATAAAGCTTTGCTATTACTTGAATTCCGGCAACAAGTACCAGATTTAAATTATCCGCTGTTGTTGTACAACGTATAACTGTGAGTCTTTGTACTCTACAATGAAATTCGTAAAGTCAAAATACCGTTCACAATTAGTTGCATTGGCGTACCAGATAATTATTGAAAGTTATAAAAACTATCAGCTTTTTGTGTTAGCGTACGTAAAAACTTGCAAAGTATGGGAAATTTAGAGAGCAAAATGACACTTGATTTTGAGGGAAAGCTGCTAGTTTCTTCTGGAAAAAAATTTTTGCTAACTGCAATTTGCCAACAAGAAAACAGCTGATCAAAAACAGTTGGTTGGTAGTGACGCAAATCCCTAAATTGAATTTGAAAGTTTGGAAGTTAAAATAGTAAAATGCGACTGACTAAGCTCGCAGGAAGTAAGTAATTATTCGTCTAGTCTAGGGATGCACAGCAGAGGTGAACGCAGTCGACGTCGCGGGCAAACTGCGCGCACGCGAGCGTGCTTGGCGAGGTGAAGTGAGCTATACGGAGATGGCATCGTATACATATTAACCACTACATACTAATTTTCAAGTAAAAATTTGTGTATGTATGTGTACTTTTGCGACAACTGAGCCAGTGTGGCATCAGGCCACCAGAAAAAGCCAATTTTTCCAAAACAAAAGCGCCAAGTTTTTATTATCATGTTTAATAATTTTGATTCAGTAAAAAGTGTATATACATATCCATTTCCTCACGTTTTTATTAATACATTAATTTCAATACATTTATAACAACGCAAAACATATTTAATTTACCTATTCCTCACATTTTATTCAGTAAATGAATTCCATCTTAATGTAGAATATTAGTGTATAGTGTATGCATACATAAATATGTACCTATGTATGCACTCGGTGTGCTTCAATTAAAAAAGCATCACTAAATACCGCACCAAGCATTGAGTTCCAATTATTTTGGCTTTTTGGTTTCCCAAAACCACTCAATTTAGTGCAAAATGCACACCTTGGCAACAGTGAGCTGAGCACATTAATGCTCAAACAGTGATGCCAGACCAAGTATTGAGTAAATGCGCTATGTATATTTTTCTTTTAAAGCAAAAGTTCTAATTGGCGAGGGTATTGATTTTTGGTTCTTACATAGAACACTGATAAGATTCACAAACTTATCTTAGGACTTAATTAAAATAATCAACATTATTTGTAGACGAATATATTTGTGTTCGTATGAAATAGTAGCTTATGTCGGGAGGCTGGCTTTAGTAAAATGTACCATTTCCTATATTCTTTAAACCACAAGAATTTTACTTTATACGAATAAAACTTTAAACGAATATTGACTTGCTAGCATCGCCGTTAACATTACCGTCTTTTACGTTTATTTTCCAAGAGTTCTTCAACGACTCGGCGCCAGTGAGTCTTTCGCGATCGTATGCTGCGAATGGTTCATTATACTAAAGCCAGTCTTCCGACATAAGCTACTATTCTATACGAACACAGATATGTATACTTCCTAAAAGTACAATTGCCGATTTTAAGAACAATTTCAACATCAAAAATACTTTTTGTACCAAACGCTCAAATGCTTCTAGCACTTTGATTCTTAATCCGTTTTCATTTAAGTAAATGAATATACCTATATCTCATATTTGCTACAAAACGAAATTATGAGTTTTAATTTTGAATGTAAACGTGATTGTGAACAGTAATATTAGTGATGTGCGTTATGGTGATTGCGATTTCTTATCACCGGCGGATGAAATATCCCTCATCGCTATTTATTTTGAAAAAATCTTTGGAAATGCAATTTACCTAGTGGCGATCCTGCAGAAATAGAAGTAATTGAGCAATTCGGGGGTTGAAAGTAAAAAAATGTATGTAAATTCCGTTGAATTATAAATTTCCCTTGAGGATTTCCATTTTATCGATAGTGATCTCATTTTATGTTCATTAATATGAACTGACCTATATAGTGTATTAATGTTTTATCATCATTGTCTTCATCTTTGACAAAATTACACGGTCACTCGGTATTTATTTTATTTTTTTAAATAATTTTAATTATTTTTTTTTTATAAAATTGTAGCTCAACAACAAAAACTTTGCAAATAAATCGAAACTTGAAAGAATGAAAAAAATCAACAAAGTTTCATCAAATTTTCACAGTTTTTGTTCAGAATTTTTAGACATGTTTTGGGTTAACAATTTTGTAGCCCATTCATACTAGTATAAAAATGTGCAAGTTTGAAGTGTCTAGAAAATACCATTGATTTTTTGAATTTTTCTGTTTGCGGAGTTGCGCACTTTCTTCCATATAACGAACGTTCGCATTTTATGTTATATGGATGAATGCGCGTGTAGCGCTGTTGTTTTTTATTCCAATATTTTAAATTAAGCTTTATTTTATAGCTTTTCTTAGACAATGATAAATGATGAACACAAATTTCAGTATGGAAAAAAGTGCAACACCTTCAACGAAAAAAGTTCTCAAAAATCTACGCGAATTGAATGTACTATCTCGATCATTTAAACATCTCGGACTCGCCCACCACTAAAAATTATTATATAAATCTAAAGTATATACTAAATGACATTTAATATTTGCTTTAGAGATGAAATTTCGACAAATTTGTTTCAACAAAAATGTTAAGCGCATATGCAGAATGTGGAAGCGAGATTCTTTTGCTTGCCTTTCTATGTTTATATCATTTATCAGTTTAAGCACATACGATTAAATGAAAAAAAAATATTTTTAATTGTGGATCCGAAAGAAATATTTATTAGTTGCATTGAATTACGCAAAAATAGTGCCGTAGTAATCAGTGAACTGTGCCAGTATAAGACTTCGGGATTTGTTTTTGTACGTTTCCAATTTTATACTTTTGAGTGTAAAAAACATTTGTATCAGCTGTTCGTCTAACTTGCAAGTTTCTGCGAATTTTCTGTTCGCCTAGTATTTTGGATATTTTTCTCTTGTGAGAGAATAGATGACATTTCGCAGGAATTTTGTTGGCGGACATTTTTTACTGGAGATTTAAACGAACATACCTATTGACCAACCAACATTTAACAGAACTGTTACGAACGGCTTTAACTGACGTAAGACCAGATTTTGAAAATTTGGCCAAAGGGTTCTTTTGAATTTTCTTTAATATCTATAAATAATATTAATAAAATTAATGTTTTTCTTTTCTAATAATTTTATCTAAAAATAAATTTTTTTTAGGCTCTTTGTAGCATTTAGAATTTACTTGTGGCTCTTTTCGGCCTCGGCCTTGTCCACCTCTGCGTTATACTTATAGCAATTTATGCGTTATTCCTAACACAATACATACGTTACGCCAAACACTATTTATACGTATGACAATTTAATTGTTTACCTAACACAATGTTTACGTTGTGCATATGACAATGTATGCGGTATGCATATGACCTAACGCATATGTTATTCTAAACGCAATGTATACTTTATACATTATATGCGTTATTCCCAGAGAAATTAGATAGATAGAGAAGGTGCAAATTTTTGGAACGTAAAATAGTTTGGCTGAAAAATAAATCTATGGGCCCATGCTAACGGGCAGTCTATTGCGAAAACTTCCGGATTAAACACTGTACATAAACGATGTAGCTTGAACTTTCGTCCCTCCCATCGTCCATCGCGTTGATGTATGACAAATGCGGCACCGCACTCCCCAGTTTCCTGTTTGCTGCCATCTGTATATATTTGTATGGCATTATGATCGAGGACGTTATTTCATCCTGAGTTTTCACAGTGCCATACTTGATTGTGTGGTGAGAAGCAGGATGAAGCTGTAGCTTCGGGCAGATTTTCTGCTGGATGGAAATGTCATCTGAAGGTGTTTTGAAGGTTCCGGACGTTTGGATTTAATCTATTCCCATAGATTCTTCTACTTTGAGATGTAATGGAACAGTGCTGAAGTAATCGAGATGGTGCGGAATGCCCTGATTTCTCGGATTGCAAAGCTTCTTTGAAATGCCCTTAGCATGCGACGAGCATTGAATACTTTGTAGCTCTTCCCCAAATTGCAGCGGCATATGTTACAGTTGGCTCAACGACCTGTCTATAAAGTATAGCAACATTTTCAGAACGAATGCCCCATGTGGGACGCACAAATCTGCAGAGATTTTGAAACGTAGGCTGGACTTTGTCGATAACGTATCGTGCATGTTTGCTGAACCTGAGGTATTGTCGATGATCACGTCAAGAACTTTCATCTCCTCCACAAAACTCAAATTAGCGCCATTCATCGTAATTTTTGTCAGTTTTGCGTTCCTCGTAAAAGCCATAACTTTTGTTTTTGCTTCGCCAAAAGCTAGTTTACCGTCGATTCCCCATTGATGTATTAGCTGCAGTGAAGTGTTAGTGGTTATTTCAAGCTCTTCTACCGACTTAGCACTTACAATAAGAAGGACATCGTCTGCGAATGCTTGAGTAACGAAATCGTTGGGCAAAGGCAATTTCAACAGATCGTCTAAAGCTGGGATCACACGATTTGTACATTTGGCTAAAAATTTGTCAAATTCATAGACAAATCATGTGAACGCTAAATTACATTTGTCATTTATGAGAAAAGCCAAATATTCGCCTTCTTGTGGCAAATGAAAAACAACCCTGGTGGCCAAATCGTGTGAACGCAATGCTGCTACATAAGCCAAATAAAAATTACGCAAATGACCAAATATCTGATTTGCCACTTGATGACAAATGCCAGTGACAAATATACAAATATTGTTGAGCGGTATTGCCATTTCGTGCTTGTGAACATTTGTATTTTCCAATTTTGGTAAAATTTTAATATTTAATATAATATTCGTATCCGAAAACAATATGTTGTCTCTCAAATAAATGACCAAATACAAATTTTTTAGCTTTGCTTTTAACTTTATTTGCACTAATTCATGTGCTACTTGCGCAGCGCTTTAAAAATATTTTGTATGGTTAATACGCGTGTCAAATACAAGAAAGACCCAGAATTTTACTCTGGCGGTGTTATTTATACACTTATGAAATGAATACAAAATATAACGGTGGCTATTTAACTATTTACAAAATGTATGTACATACATATATGGCTTATTAATGTTGTAGTACGTATGAGTGAAGATGATTTAACTACACGTATACACTCATGTATATATAGGTATGCTAAGGTGGTAGGCAAAGTGATAAGTATACCCAGCGGCGGTGTAAACGAGTATACCCAGCGGCAACACAATAATTTTAAAATATTTGCTCAAACTGAACATTTGAAAACATGTACATATACGTATTCGACAGTAGCTGAGTGTGCAGAGAAGCGTGCGACTATTTGTAAGCTTTCATGAGGTCCCAGGTTCTTATGCCGGCAGACGAACATATTAAAAAGTATTTATAAAAGTATAATTAATTTCTGAGTATAATTAACTATTAAAAAACATTTGTGAAGTTCGGAATCAAAAATTGCAGAAAACCAACCGGAAAAGTGTTCGTTGCACAACCCTTCGTAACACTTTTCTATTCAACTTTCTTTCAGTTTTCTGATCTCTTTCCGCAGTTTTTGCTGGCTATACAACCCCGCATACAAAACCGCGTATCGTCATTCTACAAAATCGCGTAACTGACATTTGCTGCCAAAAATTGGAATTGCTTACAGAAGCTGTTGGCTCAATCCTTATCCATTCGTCCTGAAATATACTATCCTGAAATGCGATTGGTTTATAAAAAAGAGAACCATTTTGAAATATGAGTGTTTTTACTATCTAGATAATAATTTATGCAACCTCACATAGGCGGCTTTGCATTTTGTTGATACGCGGTTTTGTACTTTAACCGTTTTTTTTTAGTTTTTTCGAGGTTCACACTTGTTGTAGGTCTATTCAAGCAGTAAAATCTGCATCTGTTTTAAAGCTATTTCAGTCCTCTTCCATATGACACCAAATTTGTTTAATTTGGATAGTCGGTTTGCTTATTATCCGAAAACGACTTTTATTCCAGAATAATATTCGCAACAACCCTGATAGATACATACATAGGGTGCCCATCGAATTTTTATTTATTTTTTATTTCCAGGCCCTAACCCATAATTTGCTTCCTTTTTATGAGAAATATTATTGCCTATCTTTATAGGTTTTTTAAAAATCATTTAAAGTGCGCGACTTGTAATTTTAGGTCAAAAAATATGGTTTTGTAGATTTATCAGTTTAATTGTACTAAATATTTTGTAATTATTGAAATATGGAATCGTCAAAACTTAAAAAAATAAGAAAATATAAATTTTTTTTATTTGCTCAATGAAAATCCCGACAATCTAAGTATGACAATAGATTATTATACAGCATTTTAAAGGCCTATAAATCCTTTTCTCACGACATGTTCGATCTTTAAAATTTAATGAAAAATAGTCATTCAAAAATGATAAATGTACAAAACCGCGTTTTCTAGCTTAAAATGAAATGAAATGAAAGGTATATTTAAAATTTTTGTTTTTTAGTTTTTTGAGGTGCTGCCCCTGAAATGTTTATGTATAAGGAGAAAATATTTATCATTTAATATAGACTCAATTGACCCAGATTAACCCATACCACAAACGTGTTGGAATAATGAACCATGTATCGTGGTTCTGTGCGTTATTATCTACTTACTCGTACATGTAAAAAGTCCTAAATATACATACATATTTCAAAGGAACGAAATCAAACTTATTTTTAACCGAGTTCACAAAAAGGCGAAGGCTATCAATTATCAATCCGTCGGAATATTTTTTTTACGTATTTTACCGCATAACTTTGGACCACGTTAACCGATTTCTATAATTTTTTTTTTAAGGAAAGGTGTTACCCCACAGGTGGTCCCATACTAATTTGGTTTAAATCCGATCATTGGATCATGAAGAAATTAACGATAATCTTAAGTTTGTATATGAGAATTGAAGTCGGTTTTGTTTTTTGCTTAAAAATTAGTTGTCCATTTATTTATGAATGATGGGGTGAACAGAAATAATTTTGGTTTGCATCATGCTATGTTTTATACAATAGTAACCGTGCAAAGGGCGCTAGTAAAGTGGCTAGCCAAAGGCAGCACTGACGGAAAGTGATACTGTCGTTATCTCAACTTCGACCCATTTGCGGCACGGGTTAGACTTGATTAATTGAGCCAAAATTTTTAGGGAATTATTTTTTCAATAAAGGTAACCATTTCAAGGAGAAGCACCCGCAAATCTCCGATTTTCAAAAATAAGGGCCACTTTAATGTACATATATGTATAAGAACGAAGCCGTAAGCAGTTTTATTTATAATTAGCTATAAATTTTGAAAATCAATTACGGTTTGGCTGAGACATTCGACTTTGACCAATGTGTTCTGCACTTTTTCTAGTACTAAAATTTAAGTGAGATATCATATTGGGATAAATTTTATTGATGGTTTCTATACTAATGAACAAAATAGCCGGACAAGACGTCATTTAAAATATAAAAAAAATTAAAACTTTTCGAATATTCTGTAATATTGCTCCACAATTTCTCAAGACAAATTAGCCGTTTATAAATGGTTATAAGTTACGAGCAAGTATATGCTTCAACCTATGAAAAATGCGTTTTTTAACTTCTGCCCAGATTTTGAGGGTGTATTCAAAATTCTGAGTACCTGTGCGTATATATTATTTTTGTTTATTTCACTTCAAATCTCACGCAATCATAAATGCAAAAGTATGGTTGACACCGGATCAGCTGTTAAAGTATTTATGACCAAATGGTTAAATTGGGTGAATGAATGTGGACAATATTTGTCACTTTACTGCTGTGCGCAAATGTGTGCCAAATCATTTGGATCTTTGGCAGCCAAATCGTCTGATCGCAAAAAAAATCATTTGTACATCGCTATCTAAATGCGCAAATGTGGACAAATCTAAATTTGGCATTTTGTGTACAAATGTACAAATCGTGTGATCCCTGCTTAAAATGATGTTCCAGAAAGTTGTTCCGCACACAGAGCCATGGATGCATCCCTTGGTCATACCTTTTCTTGCAGTATCATCTGCGTAGTCAATTGTGACGACTCTGTCATTAGGAGCACTCCACAAGGTGGTGTTCTCTCTCCCCTGCCCTGGATTGCGGTTGCAAATGACCTTCGAGAGAAACTGGAAAGAGTGGGCTTTCGGGTGATAGCCTATGTAGATGATGTGGAACTTTTGGTTAAGGAACGAGTTCTAGACACCCTTTTTGATCTGGCTCAAGGTTTCCCGAACCAGATAACTAGGTGGGCGATCAACGGCGGCTGTCGTGGAAGCTTAACATTGAGGTAAGGTAAAAGGTTAGGTCTCTCGCCCAAATTAATTCATTAGCTCTAGGACACCAGATTTAAGCCTATATTGTTTCAAGGAGACATCGTCTGGTGGATATCACTAGAGAAGCTACACTTGTAAAATAGGAATTAGCGGAGCATTAGGAACCACACCTACACTGGCGCTTAACATACATATGTTGAAAACGGCGCCTGCGGATATTGCAGACAGAATTGTCGCAACACGAAATGCTATTAGGCTAAGGGAAACCGGGTTCTTTTGTGACATAAAAAAGGGAAAAGAAGACGTTTCTCTGCTGCAGCAAATGTTTTTATAGAGCACTTTAAAACAAGTTACCTCTCAAGGGCTAGTGATGGGGGTTCTGACAGGCCATTGTGCGATTGGTATTGATGCGGTGAAACAAGGAATTTCAACTGATCCTCGCACTTCTGAACAAACACTGAGCTCTCAGGGATCGAAATTAGCCGCATTCGAAATTTCGTAATCGGCTCGCGGCGTTAACTTAACCCAACCTAGCCTGTACTTTTTGAGCTATGAAATAGTTGGTCACATTGAGTATGAACTATCTTTTTATAAAAAAATCGCCGAAAAATTTAAGTAAAAAGTTACATATGTATGTACATTATGAAAAAATCCCCGTGCCAAATACATATGTAAATAGAAATTTATAATTTGGAGTGATTTTTATTTCAACTTTAATATAAAAATGTTTAAATTATTAAAAAGTATTGACATCGAAATTTTGTATTGTGGAAGCGTTTATCTATGAAGTTTTATATTGTTTTCTTATTTTAAATAGAAAAATTTTAAAATACAGCATTGAAATTGATGTCCCGGTTTCAAGAATGCAAAAGTTGGCAACCGTGACCCTAGGTGTGTTGCGAACTGAGCATGAAGTTTTATTCTGCATCTATTGTAACTGTTCAATATCAGCAACAAAAATATTTTGTGTAAAGCAACACTTCAATAAAATGTTGCAATATTTTCACCTGGAGAATTGTCATCTTTTAAATTCTATCCAACAAAGTCTTGTAAGGTAGAGCGTTCATTTTCAATACATATATGTATGCAAGGTGTATTAAACAAGGTGTGATTGACAACTCAGTGGTGCGATTCACTACGAGATTTTAACACCTCTTGTTATTGTTAAGTCAGCTAAACGACAATTTTAACAATTTAGCTATTCGGTAAACGTTTCCCTGACAACATTCGTTAGCGCCAAATCAGCTGTTGTCGTTAACGATAACAAAGGCCGCTAATTTGACGACGTCTAGATTGGTGTTGTTAATAAAACGTAAAAGGTGCGTTCTACAATTTTTTCGTACAAATGCATAGCACCGCAAGCAAAAAAAATCAAATGATTTTCAGCATCAAACTTGCACTTTATTGTATTAAAATTTAATGGACTACAAAACTGCACACATAATTCTGTTATTATTCTTATTAAAAACTTGAAGTTTTACGAAAGTTTGTTGAATTTTGTTTAAATAATACACACACACAGAATACACTATTAAAAACAAGAAAAATAAAGCAAATAGCACGAAAAATAGTTCGTTAAAATTTGTATATATGGATTCCGGTTATAATTTTCCAATAGGGCGTAAAGCAATATAGAAAACTGGAAGTTAAAAGGTTATAAGTCGATTTTTTTAATTGTACAGGAACTGAATATGCCTTGAATTTAAAGGAATCGAATAATTAAATTTTTCAATTTAATACGTGTACATCGCTTGTTAAAAGTATATATATCATATATGTATGTCCATATTTAAATATTTCTATATTAATCATCATTACACTAGCATAATAAAATCAGTCTTAAAAATAATTACATATGTACAAAATGTGCATACAGTGATACTTTTTAAATACATAGTAACAATATTTTTAATGCTGAATGTTTTTCATAAACTTTTTTTTTACAGCTGCGAGCAAAATTTGGCAGAAAAATTCAAAATTATGTTGTTTGCTACTTATGTGTATTTATTTATTTTTAATAATTTTATTTTTAATAGTTCCTTCTACTATATAATAACAGAAACCACAAAAATAAAAGTTTCAAAGCTTGCACAAAATCCCACCAAAAAATCAAACTTAAAAAAAATTTTTATAAATATTTCGAACTTTTTATTCAGGATCTTTATAAGATTTACGGGTATGCAGTTTTGTAGCCCGTTCTTTTTTAGTCTGATAAAGTGCAAGTTTCAAGTCGCTAAAAGTTACCGTTGATTTTTTAGAATTTTTTCGTGGAGGGTGTTGCACTTTTTCTTCCATATAAAATGCTTGTCAACTTTGTGCACACACGAGCGCCTAGGCATATGCAACGGATTTGTGGCCATTAGCGGCAGCACAGTTATTGAATCGCACAATCGTTACTGCAAACAACAAAAATTGTTAGCTGACATCTCGACAAGTCGCATTGTTAAAAGTTAATGAATCGCACTACNTAAGTCTATTTTTTTAATTTTACAGGAACTGAATATGCCTTGAATTTAAAGGAATTGAATAATTAAATTTTTCAATTTAATACGTGTACATCGCTTGTTAAAAGTATATATATCATATATGTATGTCCATATTTAAATATTTCTATATTAATCATCATTACACTAGCATAATAAAATCAGTCTTAAAAATAATTACATATGTACAAAATGTGCATACAGTGATTCTTTTTAAATACATAGTAACAATATTTTTAATGCTGAATGTTTTTCATAAACTTTTTTTTTACAGCTGCGAGCAAAATTTGGCAGAAAAATTCAAAATTATGTTGTTTGCTACTTATGTGTATTTATTTATTTTTAATAATTTTATTTTTAATAGTTCCTTCTACTATATAATAACAGAAACCACAAAAATAAAAGTTTCAAAGCTTGCACAAAATCCCACCAAAAAATCAAACTTAAAAAAAATGTTTATAAATATTTCGAACTTTTTATTCAGGATCTTTATAAGATTTACGGGTATGCAGTTTTGTAGCCCGTTCTTTTTTAGTCTGATAAAGTGCAAGTTTCAAGTCGCTNTCGAGTTTCAATTCGCTAAAAGTTACCGTTAATTTTTAGAATTTTTTTGTGGAGGGTGTTGCACTTTTTCTTCCATATAAAATGCTTGTCAACTTTGTGCACACACGAGCGCCTAGGCATATGCAACGGATTTGTGGCCATTAGCGGCAGCACAGTTAATGAATCGCACAATCGTTACTGCAAACAACAAAAATTGTTAGCTGACATCTCGACAAGTCGCATTGTTAAAAGTTAATGAATCGCACTACAGGTCGGCTCTCTTTTATGGTACTATTATGCCAAAAAATAAAAACAAACGATTCAAAATTCATAAAAAAATTTAAAATTTGACGTTATGGGATGGTTTTTATGAGAGCAATCTCAAATTCAATCACACTTTGTTAAATACATTTTGTATGTACATATGCACAAACACTTTTTATGCGATAATCGATCAGATTTTCGTTATATACATTTTTGGGAATATATCAAGCATATTTTTAATATTTTGGAGTCATTTAAATGATCATATAATTAGAATTTTTGTGTTAGTTATCTATCGATTTATGAATTTGTAGTAAACTCAGTACAATTATTTACCTTGGCATAAAATAGCTAAATGTTGCAAATTTTCAAAATCGGACTAAAATTACGCCCACTTTCCATGAAAAAAACGCGTAAAAAACGTTAAAAACGTATGGTGCGTTGTTTTAAAACGTTGCACCACGTATTTTGTATTCTAGCAGCTGAAGGAACGTATACTAAAAATTTCAGACACGTGCTCACGATTTAAGAAAAAAAAATTCGAAGTTTATGAGAATTGCCCATATGCAAAAAAAATTAATGATTTATTTTATACAGGTTTATTGTTCATATATGTATGTATGTAACTCTAGCTCCAATTGTTTAAACAAGTAACTTAAGTGTAAATAATCTTTGGATAGAACATAATAATTTTGTTGAAAAAGTAAAATGGAAGCGTGCAAGTCAGATGTTAACAGCTTATGCTACTGCTGTAGTAAATATGTACCAAAAAGTACATGTCCTTAAAAATGCGCTACTTACATCATCATCTGGCTCATTTCAGCAAGCAGGTATCCACTGAGTGCGATGAGTATGGCGAGCGCTACCATGAAGTGGCTCTTCCATTTGCAATGAGGAGTAAATACTTGTAACACAAAAATATTTTAACTTATTCAAATTAAAAAACCAATCCAGATATAAAGGAAAATAGAACAGGATCCAATTCTTGCAGAAATTTGTTGGTGGAGTAACCACGTGTTTGAGGATCATGATCATGAAGAATTTCAAGATGACGCAGTAGAGCCAGCATTGGGGTCACACGTGGACATAATATGTGACTCAGATTCTGATAATAGCATTGATTCTGATGCTGATTTTACACTACCCGAACCATCAGGCCCGAAAAGAGCAAGAGTTATATATATAAACGAAATATAAAATAAAGCATAACAAGTTGGTGCATATTTTTATTTTCTGTGGACTTACAGATTTTTTGTACTAAGATCTTGTTTGGGAGGACCCCTAGTGAAATGCAAATATTGCTCTCCGTATGTATTTTAACTCTTTTGAGGTTTTACTATACTAATTACACTTAATTTTATTAATTTTTAATACTAATTTATTTTAGTTTTAGTAATACAATAAATTCTCTTATTTGGATATCACTTTGTTTTCAATATCGCGTATATGAAGAAAAAGAAAAGAAAAACTACAATAGCGAGTATGTATATTTAAAAAAGCTTTTATATGTAGTCAGTACGGCCTATTGATGAATTATTGTTTATATGTTATTATATTATTATATATATATTATTTAATATATAATATTATTATATAGTTATTATTATATTATTATATATATTAGCATAGCGTGTGCAAAAAAATACAAACGAAAAGGATATTGAGTGACTGTGATACTAAAAAACCGATGGCGCTGCCTTCAATATCCTGCAGGCAACACTGCAGATCCATCAGCTCTTAACAGCGTCATCTATTTTCTGAGCGCTAGCTGCAGACAATTTGAATTCGTAATTTTCCTGTAGTCAAGACTAGCGTCTGTTCGCATAGATCTCTAGTGACAATTATCCGGCAGCAACTTGCAGGAGAGAAACGAACGATTAGCTCTCAATTTTAAAAATACCCCAAAAAGTACGCGAGCGCAAAATTAGCAAAAACTTGCAAACAGCAAAACAGCTGATCGAAATTTTGTTTACATACGAAAGCATGAAACTGAATACACGAAAATAATATAAATTTAAGGTATACCTAAAGTTGATTGCTAAGCAAACGTAACTAAATGAGTAGTTGCTTATTCCGACACATTTTTTAGAACTGAGAGTTATTTTAAACTCAAAAATCATCAAAATAAATTTCATAAATTTCCAGCAGATTACTTTGATCAGATGTTTTTCTTGCTGGTAAAAAATTTTCTAGTAGGAATTAGCAACTTCCTCTCCAGTGTTCAGAATCTTTTTGCCAGAATCTTTTTGTACCGCATACACACATCGAGCCGCAATTATCCTCAAAAAATCCCCTTTTTTGTAAATCCCCTTTAGTACGAAATACAAAAATGCATTCTCATTTGTGTTAGTTCATTTTAGTTAAAGTTTTGAATACTTTTCTATTACAAATTTTCACAGATTTATATATGTACTAGAGTGCCTGTTACTGTCGAAATTCGACCGTTTTTCTAGTTATTAGGAGCCTTGGAGAGGTTTTCTAAATTAAGACGTAGCTAAACTTATAAGGTATTAAGTAATTTACCGGAAAATCTTCTGCTTTGGAACTAAAACGTGAGTAAATATTTTTATATTTTTGAAGGACTTCGACGGGACTTGTAATTGACCCGATACATTGCAGTTTATCAATAAATTTCAATGATTTGGTACATATCGTTAATTCGATGAATTTCAAAAACACTAAAATCCGATAACTCAACAAAATTCCATAATTCGACTAATTTCGATAACTCAAATATTATATACATATCTTTGGATACCTTTATAAATTTTAAATCCTTCCGCTCCATAGTTTTTAAAAGCTATTTAAAAATTTCGACAACTCGTTGCACTCTGTCAACACGATAGAATTCGATAAGCAGTGATAACCAGATAAACTTACATAACCTTGAACTTTCGATAAATCGATATATTTTCAAAATTCCATAAATTTCGATTCGATAAATCGACCAATTTCAGTAGATCAATAATGATATATAACTCAGTAAGTTGAAAGAACTCGATGCATTACGGTAGCTCGACAAACTTCGTCAAGTCTATAAATATATATTATATTTATAGCTCGATAACTCTCCGTAAATTTCGACAACTCAATAAACATTGATCAATTTGAATAATTCGATACGTTGCGATAACTCGATAAATCTCGATAACTAAACTTCGATGATTCGATAAATTTCGGTAGCTTTTATGAGTGAATCTATTTCGATTCCTATCGAAAAATTTCTATTAACTTTCTTACTCTTTAAGTTCTCATTGTCTCCATTTTCATCTTTATCTTCACTTTTGCCTTCTCGTTTTTGTCTTAATCGTTATCATTTATTTTTTCATCTTCATATTGACCTTAATTTCAAAGTTTAATTTCAAATACGGAGTAAAACAAAATGCGAAAACAGCTCAAATTGAAAAGGTTGCCACAACAACCATACACAAATTCGGAAATTTTTTAAACGACGATTTTGGCCGTAATTTTCTATCAATTTAAAAGCCGTAAAAACCTCCTCGGCATTTCGGGAATGTAATGAATTTGCGCCAGCATTTCTGACGGATTTCCCATACGTTAGGGATTCAGCGGATGCCCATATTCGTATCATGAACACAAGAATAGGCAAAGGTGAGAAGTTGGTAGAGTTTTATTATAAGATGTTAGGGATAGGTCGCCGAGATAACATCGATGACAATTCAATAATACGATATATTTTAAACGGGTTAAGTGATGATAACTTGCGTAAAACATTGAGTGCAATGAAGTTCTCCAAATGCGCCGATCTTTTACAATCGTTATCAAATATACCCGTGAACAATGTAAAGTTCAGTGATGCTGCTCACAAAAATTCCTACAAGCAGGTATCTCACGATTCAGTTGATACAAATAAAAATTTAGGCGGGCCTATTTGCTACAATCGCAAAGAAAGGGGACACATTGCGAAGAGTTGTGCCAAACCGAAGAAAAGGTTCGATTCAAAGCATAGTGATCATGTAAATCAATTAAAAATGATGATTGCACTGATAGGGTTGGAAGTTGAGATGGGCGTGGGAAAGCGGGACCCGCGGGACCCTCGGTACTGATTTAAAATTGGCCGGGATGGGCGGTATCGGGAAGATCTGTAAAAATATGGTGGGCGGGACGGGATCCAAATCCTTTCCCGACACTCCCGATAAAACCGCAACCCCCGTAAATTCATAAAGTCATAATTAAAAACGATGTTTGAAATATGCACTCCTAATGTTTCATTGAGACGAAAACGAACAGCAAAGCAAAACAAAATCGGAAGATGCCAGATCTTTCATTATTATTTGAAATTAACTCGAAAGACATGAACATTTTTATCAACCTTAGTTCGGTTTGTGAACCACGCCACACACGTTGAAATCTCAACCGTCGTTTCAATTTGTTGTCCGTTTGTAGCCTGCTTTGCAGATATATATCGGAATCCATGGCACCCGCGGTACAATTCTGAAAAACGTCGGGATGGGCGGGTTCGGGACTTAAAAATCGAATTTCGGGATGGTCGGGATCGGGATGAAATATTTAGTCCCGTGCCCATCTCTAGTTGGAAGCATAGACTTTGTAGATCTCGAAACGTCAGTAAACAAAATCGTGGTTGGAAGTGCGCGCAAAGAGTTGTGCAAACAAATAACTATCATGGGTGTTAAGAAGGTCGAATGCAAAGCGGTTATAGATTCAGGTAGTAGCTAATCTTTAGTCAAGCGATCGATTTCGACAAAGTGCAGTTTGTGTGCCAATGTGTGCAACGAGAAATTAATTGGTTTCGCAGGCGTGAAATTTTCTGCCACAAGAAATTGACCGTGCGCATAAAAGTTGATGAAATCATAAGGTATGTTGAGTTTTTGGTTATAGATGATTGCGTAATGGCACATGAAGCACTTATTGGAATCGATGTCCTCTCAAAAGGAAAAGTTGTTATTGAAGGAAGCACCTGCAAAGTTATGTCGATTAGTGGATATGCAATAAATACTGATAGTGAACTTGAAAATGCGTATAGGGAGAGGCTTATTAACTTAGTAAATGCATATGCAAATTGTTTTGGGGAAAAGTTGCCCGAATTAGGGATGCCAAAGCAATCTAAAATGTTAATGTCTCAGAAACCCATATCAAAGAAGCCATATAATATTCCTATTCCGAAACAGCGCGTTGTTGAAGAAATAGTCCAAGAATTATTGCAGTTGGGTATCATTCGTAGATCAAATTTTTTTATGCATCTCCTGTCGTTTTGGTACCTAAACAGAATGGAGAAGACAGACTGTGTGTTAACTTTCGTGAGCTTAATGCGGTGACTGAAAAACAGCCGTGGTTGGTGTCGACAGTAGATGGTGTTTTAGCAACGTTGTCTGGTAAAAAGTTGTTCACTACATTAGACCTAATGTCTGGTTACTACCAAATTGAACTCTAAGAAAACGCAAAACATTTTACGGCTTTCGTCACATATAATGGGCATTATGAATTCAATAGAATGCCATTCGGTTTGCGAAACGCACCGTGTGCCTTCTAAAGGATTATGTCGAATTTGGTTGCACCTTTGAAGCATGTTGTAGTTAGCTATGTAGATGAAGTGGATACTGAAGAAGAAAATTTATTTTATTTGGAAGAATTTTTAAAAGTAGTTCACCAAGAAAGGTTAAGAATATCGAAGTGTACGTTCGTGAGGCGCGAGGTAGTATTCTTAGGGCATCTTGTTAACGAACATGGCATACGTCCAGGTATTTCAAAGACGTCGGCCATAGAACGGATATGTATTGATTGCCAAACCTCTCACAAAGCTTACGAAGAAGAACACTGATTTTAATTGGAGTACAAAATGTTAGCAGACATTCCGTCAGTTAATAAAACTAATTACTAAAGCTCCAGTGTTGGCAATTTACGATGTGGCAAAGGATCGTGAACTTCATATTGATGCATCTAGCGCTGGTGTTGCTGCTATACTTTTACAAAGGGAAACTGGTGTTTTAAAGCCGATTTCCTATTACAGTCGAGCGTGCACTCCGCGGAAGAATAACTACCATGCATATGAGCTGGAGGAGCCAGCTATTAGAAGCATGCAAACGATTCAGAATGTTTTTATTGGGGAAGCATTTTACAATAGTTACCGATTGTCAAGCAATTACGACTGCAAAAATGACAAAACCGATGGCTCCAAGGGTAGCATGTTGGCTTCTCAAACTATTGGAATATGAATATGAAATAATACAACGTGCGGGGTCATCGATGGGTCATGTTGACGCAATGAGTCCTGCGCCGATTAAGGGTTTGGCACAGGTCGAAGACGTCAGTGCAAAAGTTTTAATGTTGTCAGTTGATGACTGGGTGCAAACCATACAGAAACAAGATATCAAACTAAAAGAAATAATTGAAATTCTGCAGAGTGCGGATGGAAAACGAAGGGATATCAGTTCCGATTAACAGAACAACATTCATCAGTTGAATGAATTGAAAATGGGCGTCGCTTGTTAGTTGTTCCGAAGGGTTTGCGCTGGCCTATACTTAAGCTTTGTCATGATGATGTCGGTCATCGTGGAGTAGATGAACCATTAAAAGAGGTTTGGAAAATATTTGGTTCCCACGTTTAAGGAATTCCGTAAAGAGTTTAATCAAATCTTGTATTGAATGCTGTTACTGTCGATAACCGCTAATAGATGCATTGAATCACTTGACTCTTTAATTCGGATTACCACAACGAATTGTGACAGATCGCGGCACTGCTTTTACGTCTGCAGCTTTCGGTAGTTTTTGTGGGTCGAATAGCATCCAGCACATTAAAGTGGCAGTGCGAACACCTCGTTTAAATGGTTTAGCAGAGCGGGCGAACCAGGCAGTACTGGCATACATAAGAACATCGCCAAATGATGCCCAGGATTGGGATACGCAAATCCGCATGTTACAGTGGACGCTGAATACTAAAGTGAATGCAACAACGAAATATACACCTATTGATCTCATTTATGACTTTCCACTTCGCGATTTGAGTGGAAATAAAATCCTAGCAGCATTACAGATTGACGAACAAGAACTGTACATGAACGGTCGGCGAAATGATGCCATTTGGAATATTGAGGCTGCACGAGTTAAATAGAAAGCACGGTTTGATGCACGTTATAGTAAACCGGTGCCATATCAGGAGGGGTCTTTAGTCCTCATCGAAGCGCCACCATCAAAAACAGNACTACCATGCATATGAGCTGGAGGAGCCAGCTATTAGAAGCATGCAAACGATTCAGAATGTTTTTATTGGGGAAGCATTTTACAATAGTTACCGATTGTCAAGCAATTACGACTGCAAAAATGACAAAACCGATGGCTCCAAGGGTAGCATGTTGGCTTCTCAAACTATTGGAATATGAATATGAAATAATACAACGTGCGGGGTCATCGATGGGTCATGTTGACGCAATGAGTCCTGCGCCGATTAAGGGTTTGGCACAGGTCGAAGACGTCAGTGCAAAAGTTTTAATGTTGTCAGTTGATGACTGGGTGCAAACCATACAGAAACAAGATATCAAACTAAAAGAAATAATTGAAATTCTGCAGAGTGCGGATGGAAAACGAAGGGATATCAGTTCCGATTAACAGAACAACATTCATCAGTTGAATGAATTGAAAATGGGCGTCGCTTGTTAGTTGTTCCGAAGGGTTTGCGCTGGCCTATACTTAAGCTTTGTCATGATGATGTCGGTCATCGTGGAGTAGATGAACCATTAAAAGAGGTTTGGAAAATATTTGGTTCCCACGTTTAAGGAATTCCGTAAAGAGTTTAATCAAATCTTGTATTGAATGCTGTTACTGTCGATAACCGCTAATAGATGCATTGAATCACTTGACTCTTTAATTCGGATTACCACAACGAATTGTGACAGATCGCGGCACTGCTTTTACGTCTGCAGCTTTCGGTAGTTTTTGTGGGTCGAATAGCATCCAGCACATTAAAGTGGCAGTGCGAACACCTCGTTTAAATGGTTTAGCAGAGCGGGCGAACCAGGCAGTACTGGCATACATAAGAACATCGCCAAATGATGCCCAGGATTGGGATACGCAAATCCGCATGTTACAGTGGACGCTGAATACTAAAGTGAATGCAACAACGAAATATACACCTATTGATCTCATTTATGACTTTCCACTTCGCGATTTGAGTGGAAATAAAATCCTAGCAGCATTACAGATTGACGAACAAGAACTGTACATGAACGGTCGGCGAAATGATGCCATTTGGAATATTGAGGCTGCACGAGTTAAATAGAAAGCACGGTTTGATGCACGTTATAGTAAACCGGTGCCATATCAGGAGGGGTCTTTAGTCCTCATCGAAGCGCCACCATCAAAAACAGGGGAATCTAGGAAGTTACAACCAAAATTAAAAGGACCATTTGACGTAAAGAAAGTATTAAGATTCAATCGTTATGTAATTGAGGGCCTTAAAGACATGCAGAGATCACAGCGACGGTACAGTACTATTGCAACATCCGATAGGATGAGACCATGGTATGCTCTGTTTCCGGAGATAGATGACGACGGAAATGTTGAAGATGTTGAGGGAGAGGCCGTGCTGTCATCATCTTGCATTTAGTGTACATCATTGTATTCAACACTTGTATGTACTTAACTTTGTATGTTACACAATTGGGTCTGAGTATGTAAAGTGTGGGTTGTTAAATGAAAAATGATTATTGAATAAAAGGAAGTCAATCGGGAAAGATCTCCAGCGATAATGGGAAGTGAACCTCAGTGCAAAAATTATTTTCTTTATAAAACTAACAAACGTGTGGATAAGACATTTGTAAAAATCTTTAATCAACCAGATTCTTTAATCAACCACCCTCACATTTGTTTAAAATTACAAAATAAAGAAAATCTACGCACATGCGCATGTTTAATACCGACGTCAAATAAACAAAAAGAGTCGCCGCCATCTTTTGTGTTACTTCATTTCTTTATTTCTATCGTCGATCTTTCTTCAACGTTCTTTGTCGCCTCGAAATCAAATTTGCGGCGAATTCATTTACGAAACTTGATGTCAAAACGGACGCTTGCAAACCTTCTAGACTCACTCGCCGCATTCAGCGAGTTGTCTCTCCTTAAATATTTACGTTCTTTGCTAAAACGTTACTAATTTCTTTTATATTTTTGAAGGACTTCGGTAGGAATTGGAATTGACCCGATACATTGCAGTTTATTGCAGTAGATCACTCGATAAATTTCAAAAACACTAAAATCCGATAACTCAACAAGATTCGATAATTCGACTAACTTCGAAAACTATGAAATTCGAGGGCTCGATAAATTTCGATAACTCAAACATATATATGCATATCTTTGGATACCTTTAAAAAATTTTAATTTTGACGCTCCATATTTTTCAAAAGCTACCGAAAAATTTCGATACCTTGTTGCATTCTGTTAACACGATAGATTTCGTTAAGCAGTGATAACTCGATAAACTTACATAACCTTGAACTTTTGAAAATTCTACCAATTTTAAAACCTTAATAAGTCTCGTCATGTACAGAAAATTACCTTTCCAATGGTGTTCTTGGTTTTGAAATCGGCTCGGTAGATTCGCCAAACGAACGGAGAAAAAATTTATATTAGCGTATTATAATATAGATATATACATACATTAACATTTGAGTGAGATCATTTGTTTATGTATTGTCGTTTCTTATTTTTTTATGGTTTTTGGAGACTATTTAATAACATACCTTCGGCCCAATATTCCTATTCCCACTGCTGTCTGTAAATTCGTCCAATTAATCTGTTTTTTTGTTGCGCTTGCCATTTTGTGAACTTCCTTTTATACTAAATGAAGAACCGACGGTGTTGGCGCAAAGATATCAAAAATATATCGTCATTAGACAAGAATAAAGGCGCAAGCTCAAAAGCTGATCACGAAAAAAGACACATGAAAAAACTTCAGCGAAGAAAGACCCACTAAATAGTTGACGGCGATGAAAGACGCGTAACCTTATTTTCGCGGTCAACTTTGTTTGCGGGTGTAACAGTATGCAAATTCCCCCAAGAGTTTTTGGGGAATGATGCAGAAGTTACATCCCTTGGCCTGGTATAAACCTATATTTAAGCGTCTTTCTTTGTCGTCATCTAGGTTACGCGTCTTTCTTCGTCGTCATCTAGGTTACGCGTCTTTCTTCGCCGAAGTTTTTCTTAAGCGGTTTTTTTTGTAAAGTTTTTTACGCGTCTTTTTCCGCCGTCGAAATATTAGCGTGCCTTTATTCGTGTCTAGGGGCGATATGTAGTTCATTCCGTGAATGTCAATCGCAGCTGTCCTTTTACAATATGGTGTAATGAAGTGGAAGAAAAAGGATTTTTGTTTTCAGTGAAAGCCAATCAAAGCAGACATTTGCAAAAGGTATATACAAAGAAAATTGTTATTCGAGTAATTTTTAAGCGCAACCAGTAAAACATATGTATTTTAATTTCAATATGAAAGTTTTAAACCGAACAGAAATCCCCACATCCCCAAATGCAAAAAATCTATCCCCGAATGGTTTCAGAAATCCCCAAAATGGGACGAACCCCGCACATCTGGCACCAATGCTCTCAATTTCCCTTATTTTGCAAGTTTTTTTTGCGTACGCCAACGCCAAAACCTGATAATTTGTAATAATTTGCAATAATAATAAGTTAGTCGCACAGACTTAATATATAAATATCTAAAATAAGCATTAACGCTAAACCTTTACAAAAGGTCGCATTTGGTCAAATCACGTATGCCAAAATTTTGATCAAATATCGGATTCCAGAGTTTTGACAAAGCGATAACATCCTCAATGGCTGGAATATTGCTCTAAGCTATTAGTAATAATTTGGCAGTATGATGTAATTAATAACTCTTACTTTTTCTTCGTTTCAGATTAGCGGCCACAAATAGTTACACAAAAACGGTGAAAGGGGAGAGAGTAAGCCCATTAATAAGGATCTTCAGCTCGTTCGTTATAACAAATACATTGTATACGTTATAAGTATGACAACGTATAATTGATCCTTATGACAATTTCCAGCTTAAGGTATCTGGATTAACATGAGGCGATTCAACATCGCCTAAGAAAAATCGCCTGTGTAAATGGTGATTCAAAAAATAGCTTGCCTCGAAGTAGACAGCAAGTCTACTTTGCAGGCGATTATCGCCTGTCCAAAAATCGCCTCATGTAAATTAACGGATTTTATACGTTGTACCCAACTTAACGTATATCTACGTTAAACCAACACAATTAGGGTGCTCACAGTTCTATATTATCTACTGTGTTAATTTTGCCACCTGGTAACTTTAAAACATTTTACCATGTGGTAACTTTGTTTGTTGTTGGTTCCCATACTAATTAGAGATAACACNTACAATTTTGGGCAAAATTACTCGACTTTGTCTCATGTTTATTTTTTGTGTTAAACTGGCATCTATCGCAGCTTGTACATACATACATACATGAATTTCGCTTTGGGCGCAGCGCTGCTTGTACATAAGTTTCGCTTTGCGCCTGCCTGAAGCTGGCAAAGGTTATTTTTTTTTAGTTTTGCGCTAAAAAAGATAAGAGAGAATATAGAGAAATATGTATGTGGTTTGTTAATGCTCTCTAAACACAAACGCGTGAAAGGCAAACGGTCTAGCAATGCGTGGTTAATACTTAATACTTTATTTAAACACTAGCAGACCCGGCGAACTTCGTCCCGCCAAAAATTTTTATATATTTTATTAAAACTTTTTGGTCCAAGATTTTCAGCAACAATTCACATTTACGATTTTCATTGGCACATTTGTCTGCTAAGATTAAGGTTTGGTGGTCAGTTTCCGCTTTAAATAACCTAAGGAAAGTGTTATATCCGTTTTTGAAATTCTCCAGTTGTGCGGCATTTCATAGCACGGTTATTCGCAAAGCGAAATAAATTTTTTGCTCTTCACTCCCTGGCGGCAACAATGACCCGGTTCTATAGTGAATGTCCTAGAAGCTTTACAGTATAGTAGGTGGCAATTTCAAAATGGGTGCGAATCATTGTTCTACAGAAATGCAATATACATATACTTATTTCAGACGAAATACCTTAAAAGTTTGAACGCATAATAATATTGGAAAATCACATCCATTGGGCCAATTGCAACGCAGGAGCGTTCGATATACTCAATGGTGCAACAGGTCGATTTAATCTGACCTTCACGGCCCCTTTTCTCACTTGGCTATTTTTAGTAATAGCTCGACTTCAGCACCACTTGGCAGCACGTTTTTGCAATAGTATTGCATACATATTTAAAACATTAGCCAAATCGGATCATAAATAAGATTTTTAGTAATAACTCAACTACAGCGCCAACTGTCGGATTAAATTGTGAAACTAAACCATCCAGAGACCCACTCAAATACACAAAAAGTTTCGTTAAAATCCGTACAACCATTTAGGAGGATTTCACTCACAAACACACCTACAGAAGAATAAAAAAATTCATTCAAAGATAGCTAAAGGTCGGTACGTTTGTAGGCCTCACCCCCCTTTTCAAATAGCCCAAATTTTATCCATGAGAATGGGCTTGATTTCATCTATATACATATCTCCATACGAAGTTCCAGTACTATACCATGAATACTTTCAGAGATATGCAGTATAAAAATTCGATTTATATGGGAGGTGCCACGCCCCCCTTCCCAACAGCTGCCCTCTTTCTTCATGAGTATGCGATTGATTTCGTATATCTCCATACCAAGTTCCGGAACTCTACCATGAACACTTCCAAAGATAGGCAGTATGAAAAATTCGGTTTGTATGGAAGACGCCACGCCCCCTTTTCCAATAGTTCCAATTTTTCTCCAAGAGTATGCGATTCATTTCGTATATCTCCATACAAAACTCTAGAACTCTACCAAAAAATTTCCAGAGATAAGCAGTATGAAAAATTCGGTTTGTATGGGAGATGTCACACCCCTTTTGACAATAGCTTAAATCTTTCTCCAAGGGTATGCGATTGATTTCGTATATCTCCATACCAATTTCCAAAACTCTACCATGCACACTTTCAGAGATATGTAGCATGAGAAATTCGGTTTGTATGGAAAGTTCCACGCCCCTTTACATATAGATTTTTTTCAGCCTAAAGCCATACTTGGGACACGTGCGGCAGGTGGCAGTTTAAAAAATATCGGTTCAGCCGCTCTCGAGCCTTGCGAAAACTAACAAACGGCTTTCTAAATATATATTAGTTGAGATATATTATATATTATAATTATATTTTGTCAGTATCCGTTGATTGGCGCAAAAAAATCTTGCCTAGTGCCGAGTTCGCCCCTTGATATGGTCGTTACGAAAGCTATTTATATTCGAAATTGCATGAAAATTGGAAAACAGGAATCTATAAGCTTATCCAGGCAAAAAGCTACCTACGTACCGAATTTTAAGCAAATCGGACCATAAATACGATTTCTTCGAACAGATCGGTCCCTGGTCCACTTCTCGGACAAAATGGATCATATATGCTAATATATGCTAAAACGCTACCTACGTACCCAATTTTAAGCAAATCGGACCGTAAATACGACTTTTTTCGAATAGATCAGTCCCTGGTCCACTTCTCGGAAAAGATGGACCATATATCCTAATATATGCTAGAAAACTACTTAGGTACCGAATTTTAAGCAAATGGGACCATAAATGCGATTTTTTGGAATAGATCGGTCCCTGGTCCACTTCTCGGACAAAATGGATCATATATGCTAATATATGCTAAAACGCTACCTACGTACCCAATTTTAAGCAAATCGGACCGTAAATACGACTTTTTTCGAATAGATCAGTCCCTGGTCCACTTCTCGGAAAAGATGGACCATATATCCTAATATATGCTAGAAAACTACTTAGGTACCGAATTTTAAGCAAATGGGACCATAAATGCGATTTTTTGGAATAGATCGGTCCCTGGTCCACTTCTCGGACAAAATGGATCATATATGCTAATATATGCTAAAACGCTACCTACGTACCCAATTTTAAGCAAATCGGACCGTAAATACGACTTTTTTCGAATAGATCAGTCCCTGGTCCACTTCTCGGAAAAGATGGACCATATATCCTAATATATGCTAGAAAACTACTTAGGTACCGAATTTTAAGCAAATGGGACCATAAATGCGATTTTTTGGAATAGATCGGTCCCTGGTCCACTTCTCCGAAAAAATTGATCACATGTGCTAATACATGCTAAAAAGCTACCTGCGCACCGAATTTTAAGCAAATCGGACCGTAAATTCGATTTTTTCGAATAGATCGGTCCCTGGACCATTTCCCGGAAAAATGGGTCATATATGCTAATATATGCTAAAAAGCTACTTACGTACTAAATTTTAAGCACATCGGACTATAATAAGATTTTTTCGAATAGACCGGTCTCTGGTCCACCTACCCGAAAAAAATTAAAATTTTTAGCCTAAAACATGGTGGTTACCGAAAGCTATTTGTATACAAAATTTTATGAAAATCGGACCAGCCGTTCGCGAGATTACCTGTTACAAAAAACATATAATTAGTATAGATAGTCGGCCGCTGTGGTGTAGTGGTAAGCAGTGCGCGCTTTCACTCATCAGCACCTGGGTTCAAGCCCTGGTCAAAGCAACATCGCAAAAATATAGAAAAAAGGTTTTTTCTTAACAGCGGTCGTCCCTCGGCAGGCAATGGCAAACCTCCGAGTGTATTTCTGCCATGAAAAACAGCTTCTCATAAAAATACAATCGCCGTTCGGAGTCGGCGTAAAACTGTAGGTCCCTCCGCTTTGTGTGACAACATCAAGGTGCACACCACAAGTCGGAGGAGAAGCTCGGTCAAACACTAACATATGTGTAAGCGCCAATCTATTATTATTATTATAGATAGATAAGGGTTGCCCACAGTTCGAGTGTGTTATCTTGTTAAAGTTACCACCTTTTAACTTTAGAAGTAAACTGTGAATACCTTAAATGTGTATGGTATACTTAACATATACGTCATCCGTGCAACAACGTGTTTTTATACCTATGACAATTTCTGCGTTATCCCTAGCACAATTTATAAGTTATGCGTATGACAATGCATACGTTATGCCAAACACTATTAAAACGTGTGACAATTTAATTGTTATACCAAACACAACGTATTTGTTGTACGTATGAAAATGTTAACGTTTTGTGTTTGACAAGGACGAGACCTCACTATCCCTAATCAAATGTCAGAACGTGGATGTCATCCCTGACGACTGGACGATTTTCCGAGGCCGCGCTCGCGACGAGGGTAATGGCAAGGACCTGTGGATCCATGCGGATTCTGCGTCGCAAACAGTGTTGCCATTTAAGCCGTTTTCCGGCTAGATTTGGCCGGTTGCGATAGCAAACAGCCGGAGACACTTCGGTTGAGCCGGCAGCCGATTTGTTAGCCGTTTAAAAAAATGTTAGCCGTTTTTAGCCGATCTTGCTATTTGCCTTGTTTTCTTAAAATTCAAATATCGTCGTTTAAAGTGCAAAACCGCGTATCAACAAAATTCGAAACGGCGTATCAGCAAAATGCAAAACCGCGTATGTGAAGTTGTAGAAATTATTTTCTAGGGCGTAAAAACACTCATATTTCAAAATGGTTCTCTTTTTTTTTATAGAGCAATCACATTTCTGGCTAGTATATTTCAGGACAAATGGATGAGGATTGAGCCAGGAGCTTGTGTGAGCAAATCCAATTTTTGGCAGCCAATGTCAGTTACGCGGTTTTGCAGAATGAAGATACGCGGTTTTATCACTCAAAATCACTTAAAATATCATATAGTAAGAAAAAATGCTCCTAAATTCTCTCTCAAGTAGAAAAACTTGCAAATTTCTGTACGAACGCACATTTGCAGGAATTTGAAAGTTTCCCTGTCACCTAGTGTTCACGGTTGCATTTCAAACATGAGCCATTTGTAAAGAATTTTTGATATTCTCTCAGAGAAGGAAACAGGATCTACATGTCTATTTCTTATTAGTCCGACTTTCTTCAATATACGTTTCAATTTCTTCGTAGTAGTAACTGTCGGGTTTCCAATATCGACTCTGGTTGAGATTGTATTCGGGTTACGAATACAGTTTTTTTCAGCCGAGTACCTTTCAAATCATTGAAATTTACTGAATTAATTAAGTAAACAAGTATTTACTTACATTTTTCATTTTAAAATCGCTCCAGTTTGTAAATTTTTAAATTTAACATACTTGTTTATTCAAATTATCGTCGACAAAAAATCCAACCATGTGCCACAATCATATGTTTCTCCTATTTAAAAAACTTTTTCCAGCTTGAACTTGCATTTCTCTCCAAGAACTAGTATTTCTACATGTGATTTATTTAAATAAAACATGTGAAATTTAGTTGAAACAGTTTATCCGTTTTTAGCCGGTATTTTTTGCTAGTTTATCCGGTTGGTTGATCTATTATTTTTATTGGCCAAATAATAGACATCAGAACGATTATGAGATATGTAAACATAACAAAACTGTCAAAGCTAAACTTCAAAATGGGGAGGGGGCTTGCCAGATGNCGTCGTTTAAAGTGCAAAACCGCGTATCAACAAAATTCGAAACGGCGTATCAGCAAAATGCAAAACCGCGTATGTGAAGTTGTAGAAATTATTTTCTAGGGCGTAAAAACACTCATATTTCAAAATGGTTCTCTTTTTTTTTATAGAGCAATCACATTTCTGGCTAGTATATTTCAGGACAAATGGATGAGGATTGAGCCAGGAGCTTGTGTGAGCAAATCCAATTTTTGGCAGCCAATGTCAGTTACGCGGTTTTGCAGAATGAAGATACGCGGTTTTATCACTCAAAATCACTTAAAATATCATATAGTAAGAAAAAATGCTCCTAAATTCTCTCTCAAGTAGAAAAACTTGCAAATTTCTGTACGAACGCACATTTGCAGGAATTTGAAAGTTTCCCTGTCACCTAGTGTTCACGGTTGCATTTCAAACATGAGCCATTTGTAAAGAATTTTTGATATTCTCTCAGAGAAGGAAACAGGATCTACATGTCTATTTCTTATTAGTCCGACTTTCTTCAATATACGTTTCAATTTCTTCGTAGTAGTAACTGTCGGGTTTCCAATATCGACTCTGGTTGAGATTGTATTCGGGTTACGAATACAGTTTTTTTCAGCCGAGTACCTTTCAAATCATTGAAATTTACTGAATTAATTAAGTAAACAAGTATTTACTTACATTTTTCATTTTAAAATCGCTCCAGTTTGTAAATTTTTAAATTTAACATACTTGTTTATTCAAATTATCGTCGACAAAAAATCCAACCATGTGCCACAATCATATGTTTCTCCTATTTAAAAAACTTTTTCCAGCTTGAACTTGCATTTCTCTCCAAGAACTAGTATTTCTACATGTGATTTATTTAAATAAAACATGTGAAATTTAGTTGAAACAGTTTATCCGTTTTTAGCCGGTATTTTTTGCTAGTTTATCCGGTTGGTTGATCTATTATTTTTATTGGCCAAATAATAGACATCAGAACGATTATGAGATATGTAAACATAACAAAACTGTCAAAGCTAAACTTCAAAATGGGGAGGGGGCTTGCCAGATGAATATACGTAAACAATAGTTATTCAAGACACGAACCATTATATCAGTATAAATAGACACGAATTGACATGGCCACTATGAAAACGCCCAGACTGACATACGGTAAAAGAATCGGTGGTCACATACCACGAGGCTAGAAAAATATACGGCTTTTTTCCGTTTTGGACACGGAGCGAACCACACTCATCAGCCCTCGCAAGAACGGAATTACAACCAAGTAATTAAAGTGTATTAAAAGCTTGTATTAAAAGCTGGCGACATTCGGGAGTCGATACTCACCCCTCAGTGGAAAGTGGAAAGTGAAATCGACTGCGTCCAAGCAAATAGAAGGAAAAAGGCTGACTGTAAAAAGCCTGTTTTCTTGTATCGAGTTAATAGAGGCAAAAGGTGCCGTCATATTCCTTCCGGAAAATCCCCAGCCATATTGTTGCGTAGAATTAAGAAGTTGTGAGCATCAAATCTGGACTATTCATTTGACAGCAATTGAGTCACCATAAGCCGGTAATACAAAATCATTACACGTAAGTCAGCCACTTTCTTGCACCATCGATTGGAAACGAGCTATCCATCAACCGTAAATAAAGATTCCTCTTTGGACCGACAAACTAAGGTCAAGCAAATCATTGGCGCCCAACTAAACGGGTAAAAAAAAGTATACGTTTTTGATGAACATAACCACACTTAAGCCCGGCACAAAATAACCGCGTGCTCAGCTGAGGGAAAATAGCAATTTCATCATCGAATCAATTTAATACATCATAAAATTAGATATAAGGAAAAATTTAAATATTTTAGTCATTTTTCTAATTTTGTTGGTCACAAAATTGTACGTCGGTGAACCATACATATTCGAGTTTAATAGATTTTTGATAAATTTTTCTTTTAGAAATTCCGCTATTATAAATCATCATTGAGATTGAAATCAAATAATTATCTTTTGAATTCATAATCACTGTAAATCAATATCCTCCTTAGTCTTCACATGATTTAATTGATTTTTATTGGAGCTTGTATTCAATCAAAATTTTTGTGGATATTTTGATTATTTAATTCCGCGGGGGTGAATGGTGATCGGTTTGCGATGCGAACACCATTGATTAGCAGTCATAACCATTCTCGTTCAGTTCAGTTCGCCAATTCTGAAAAGCAAGTTAATTGAATTTTTTAATCAAGTAACACCACACATCGACGGTCAAGATTTTTGAACCCATCATTTTTCTCTCCGTCTTTCGGTATAAGTTCAAGCAACGTAACCGATAACACGGTCAATATTAATTGAACCAAACTATTAATTTTTCTTTAATTTTNCTGGCGACATTCGGGAGTCGATACTCACCCCTCAGTGGAAAGTGGAAAGTGAAATCGACTGCGTCCAAGCAAATAGAAGGAAAAAGGCTGACTGTAAAAAGCCTGTTTTCTTGTATCGAGTTAATAGAGGCAAAAGGTGCCGTCATATTCCTTCCGGAAAATCCCCAGCCATATTGTTGCGTAGAATTAAGAAGTTGTGAGCATCAAATCTGGACTATTCATTTGACAGCAATTGAGTCACCATAAGCCGGTAATACAAAATCATTACACGTAAGTCAGCCACTTTCTTGCACCATCGATTGGAAACGAGCTATCCATCAACCGTAAATAAAGATTCCTCTTTGGACCGACAAACTAAGGTCAAGCAAATCATTGGCGCCCAACTAAACGGGTAAAAAAAAGTATACGTTTTTGATGAACATAACCACACTTAAGCCCGGCACAAAATAACCGCGTGCTCAGCTGAGGGAAAATAGCAATTTCATCATCGAATCAATTTAATACATCATAAAATTAGATATAAGGAAAAATTTAAATATTTTAGTCATTTTTCTAATTTTGTTGGTCACAAAATTGTACGTCGGTGAACCATACATATTCGAGTTTAATAGATTTTTGATAAATTTTTCTTTTAGAAATTCCGCTATTATAAATCATCATTGAGATTGGAATCAAATAATTATCTTTTGAATTCATAATCACTGTAAATCAATATCCTCCTTAGTCTTCACATGATTTAATTGATTTTTATTGGAGCTTGTATTCAATCAAAATTTTTGTGGATATTTTGATTATTTAATTCCGCGGGGGTGAATGGTGATCGGTTTGCGATGCGAACACCATTGATTAGCAGTCATAACCATTCTCGTTCAGTTCAGTTCGCCAATTCTGAAAAGCAAGTTAATTGAATTTTTTAATCAAGTAACACCACACATCGACGGTCAAGATTTTTGAACCCATCATTTTTCTCTCCGTCTTTCGGTATAAGTTCAAGCAACGTAACCGATAACACGGTCAATATTAATTGAACCAAACTATTAATTTTTCTTTAATTTTGTAATTTCTTCTGGTATTCATTCCCAATAAAATTTGAAACTCGTATCAAAGTAATCTCGTTTAACATTCTCAAACTGGTTGAATATTCTCAGTCTGATTTGGTCTTCCGGTTAATTCGGGGGTGGATAGTCTTGATCTTTGTTGCGTACCTAGTTGGCGACAGAAAGGACCGAAGGAGATACAGGTAATACTCCCAAGTATTCAAGGCCTTCGCTGCATCCCGGGAGCAAACAACTTGGTCCATAAAAAGATTCGAGCTAGTGCGTTAAACACCATTCTCAGCCCAAGTTCGGTATAATATTAAACAAAATTTTGGACCGAAAATCACATGAGAGCGTGATTTGTTTGTTAAACTAATTAGATTTAAAGCAATGTTCAAATAGTGATCGATTTATGCGGCATTATTTTTGAAAGTGGATATTCAAAACGACATACTCAAAGAATAAAATAATAATAATAATAAATAATAAACTGAAGTAAATACTGTACTGATTTTAAATCGAGTACCATCATCTTATAACATAGACTTTACATCTACCGTTTTTTTATTAATCGGAATTTACAACTTGGTATTTGAGTCTTTGAACATGGAATTGTTTCCCATTCTCGATGCAACTTATTTGACAGACGAACAGCGACAGATCGAAGGGGAGATATATAACCTATATCCAGCGCCGGTTCAATGGACCGACACCGAAACAGCCGCCCTCAATGGTAAAATATCTGCTTAGGTTGGCCAACCATGGTTGATAAAATCCCATGCCATACACCAAATGAATGAGTTAGAAATATGTGAGAGAGCATACCGGGAACTGAAGGCGAATGAGGTGTTAACACCTCAGGCTCGTCTTCATCAAATGATACATTATTGTTATCGAACCGCTCGGTTGAAGTTAAANTTATTGTTATCGAACAGCTCGGTTCAAGTTAAAACCCGAGTAGGCGTCACGCCAGGCAGATCTGATCGGAAAATTTCAGTCGAAGATTCGAGAGCTTCGGATGTCTTCACCGAATACGGGAATCCCGACGTGCGATCCCCAATTAAATTTGAACTCGACCTGCCATGGTTTTGAGAATAAACGGGGAACGATGACTTCAACTCGAATTACTGTTATATCACAATATTTACTCCTAACCATACCAGATTCGATTCCAAACCAGAATATACCGACTTCGGTTCAGGCAACTTAACCACGGTATACCCTGACCAACAGTACGGTTAATTCAAATGCTCAACCAGCCCTTCTCAATTCAGTGTCAGGCGGAATGGAACCAACACCCTCATTACACCAACTGTCTGTAATGGTGTCTGAGTTGCTAAGAGCCCAAACACAGATGCAACA